>NW_028244487.1:0-251893 GCF_964263255.1 Lissotriton vulgaris
ACTTGCTCCGGTTACCACCATAATGCACCGCTGTTGTCTCTGTAATGCTGGTGTTAGAAGTGGGATCCCTGGCTGGCCAGGGCTTGCGCCAAAGTCAGTCAGAGACCACCACTCCTAAGTCAGGGCAAGGGAGTTACATGCCAAGATAACCCCTGCTCACCCTCTAGGTAACGTGGCACGAGCAGCAAGGCTAAACTTGGAGGCTATGTGAGTTAAGTATTTGCGCACGCACCCCAGCATCAGCACCCAAGGCCCACCACAAAGGAAACTCCACACAAGGTTATATATACAATAGCCTTTGTATTACAGCAAAACACATTAGATGAAAACACACACTTTACAATGTGCCAACAGGCACAGGCAGAATTTACAGGGGATATGTACAAGACAGGGCCACCTGGACCACTGTCAGGAATCAGCACTTTTAGAACTCAGTACATAGAATGTAAAATCACTGTAGTGCAAATTAGAACATAAAGTACACAACCAGTCATCACTGGTAACAGGTAAGTACCACCTACGCACCCCTAAACACCTTAGGAAAATATTGTGCAGGGAACCACGACCTCCCTAGCACCACCTGTACTAGGAGAAAAATAACCACCTAAGTATCACTGTTAGAAACGGTATCCCTGGCTGGCCAAGGCTCGCGCCAAAGTCAGTCAGAGATCACCATTTCTAAGTCAGGGCAAGGGAGTTACACACCAAGATAACCCCTGCTCACCCTCTAGGTAACGTGACGCAAGCAGCAAGGCTAATCTCGGAGGCGATGTGTAAAGCGTTTGCGCGCGCACCCAGCAACAACACCCAAGGCCCACCACAAAGGAAACTCCACACAAGGTTATATAAAAAATAGCCTTTGTATTATAGCAAAAACACATTAGATAACACCACACACTTTACAATGTGCCAACAGGCATGGGCAGAATTTACAGGGGATTATGTACAGGACAAGGCCACATGGACCACTGTCAAGGGTAGGCACTTTTAGAATTAGCACTTTGTAGGTATAACACTTAGCACATAAACATATAATGACTGTAGCACCAAAATAGTAGCACACAACCAGTAATCACTGGTAAAGGTAAATACCTCCTACGCAACCCTAACCACTTTAGGAAAATCACGCAGGGAACTAGGACCTTATTATCAGGATCTATAGGAACATAAACAATCACCTAAGGAGGTCACATTTAGCCAAGGTAATGGGACATAAACAATCACCTAAGCAGGTCACATTTAGCAAAGGTAATGACATAAACAATCCTCTAAGCAGGTCACTTTTAGCAAAGGGGATAAAACATAAACAATCACCTGAGCAGGTCACATTTAGCAAAGGTAATCCAACATAAATTGCGCAAGGTGCACATGGCACAACACTAGAACTGTCCCCCAGGCCAACTGGCCTCGCAATGGCTGAAATGCCCTTAGTCGAAAATGTCAGGGCAGGCTGCGCAGGCAGCAAAGAACACAGACCTAAACGTGGCAACTGCCCACAAAGTGCTGGGCAGTTGTAGATACTGATGATGCCAACGTTGGAGCCTCGTGGGCTCAAGAACAATGGTGGGGCGAAACACAGCGTGGGAGCCACGGGGCTCTAACCAACTGACTGTCCCTCAAGAGTCTCGCTGGGCTCTGCAAAGTAATGGCACCTCGAGCCTATCTGGGATCGTAAATTAACTGCGGGCGTGGAGCCTCGTGGCCCTAAACAAATACAATGTCACCCAAGAGCCTCTCAAGGCTCGTAAACAAATGGGGGCTGTGAGCCTCTCTGGGCTCTAAAACAATATGGGGCCCTGGAGCCTCGTAGCTCCTAATTATAAATGCGGGCGTCGTTGGAGTCTCTCGCGGGGGACTCAGAATGAATGCAAATGCCCCATGAGCCTCTCTGGACTCGAAACCACTATGCGCCCTGCGAGCCTCTCGGGGCTCCAACACAACTGGGCCTCTCTCAGGCCTGGCCCGCACATTGGATGGGAGGGGCGGGCACCGGCAATGTGCCCCGACGCCCTCCTCCCTTCACTCGCTCTCCAGGCACCCACTCACTGGCTTCTCTGTGGGCAGCGCTCTCCTACTCACATGGGAGCCTCGCTCCTTGCAGCACTCCGGCGATCATCCGGTGCTGCGGGCTGGGCTCCCCTCACTCCAGGGAAGCCTCAGCAAGACACGGCAGGCTACTTCCTGCTCCTTCGCTCCTCCCCCGATGACATAGCGGGAGGCTCGGCCGGCTGGGCCAATCCCAGCGCGGCACTTCCGGCAAGCTTCTCTCAGCGGTTCTTTGTCCTGGGCTGCGGCGGTGATCGTCGAGGGGCAATGCCGGGTGGGCACCGGCGGGTTTAAAGTACCCAATGAATCGAGGTGGGTACTCGAAGGACTCAGCAATCCTGAGCAAACACTGGGTGGGCACCGGCTTGGCAACAAAGCGTAGCAGCAAGGATAAAGCGCTCCCAGGCGCTAGGCAGTAAAAATAAAGCGCTTTTAAGCGCTGGAAGCAGAACAAAGCGTTCCCAGGTGCCAGGGGCAAGGAAAAGCACCCCCAGGCGCTATAGAGGCAAACGTGTCCAGCAAAGTCCTTAGGCAGGCAGGGGGGGCAAGGCTGGGCCCAGAGCCAGCTCACTGGTCTCCAGGCAGGGAGACAATCCAAGTGGTGGTCCTCCTGGCCCCAGCAACAACAGCAGCCCCCTCTGGCAGTATCCTGAAACAGAACAGAACCCTTGTAAGGGGACACAGCCCCTTCTTATACTACTAAATCCTTTGTCTGTAGGTGCAGGGTGGGGGAGAAACCAGTTGCAGCTGGTTTTGGAGCACCCTTGAAGGCTCAACCACTCCTTTCATTCACTAGGGAGGCTAGGGTCGTTAGACGCACCACAGAGGGCGGAGCCAGCATTGTGTGGGGAAAGTCCAGCCCCATTCAGGAACCAGGTGCAGCCCTCCCCAGCCATCAACATGCTAATCTCACACTCACCACCGGGCAGACCCATCCAGCCTTCCTGGAGCCAGGCTTGCCAGCCAGCTCCAGCCAATCACAAGCCAGGCATATTTTACACTAATATGCCAACTCCTAGAAGTGGCACTTCTACACAAGACACAATCATGCCACATACATCACCGCAAAGCATTCACTCTCGCGAGTTCGCACATCCCAAACTCGAGCCTCCACTCCCCATGCATCAGGAACTACCAGGGAAACACACATTCTCCATGCATTCCTATGGGAGGGCAGGCCAGCCTTACTACACGCACGCACTTTACTCTGGGACACAGGGAAAAAGTGCGCAGAGACCAAAAAATCATCAACACAGATCATATATTAAAAGCAAAAAGATTAGGGGTGAACCTGCTATAAGGGCAAAGTCCAACAATCACAATACCTGTAGGGGCATAGGCACATTGCACTTGACGCATTAAAACACATTCAGAGGTGCAGGGAAGGAAAACACATGATGCCTAAAAACATTCAGAGGTGTATCAGAGAACAAAATTGCGCAAAAATCACATTAGCCACAACCTGCGGCCATCCCTAGGCCAACTGGCCTAGGGATGCCTTAGGACGCCCTGTGTCCCAAAGTCAGGGGTGCCTAAACGTGGCAGCTGCCCACTATGTGCTGGGCAGCTGTGAAGACAACACTGGGGCCACCATTGGAGCCTTGCATGCTCTGCAAAAATGACTGGGCCCCCTTTGAACCTCTCTGGGTCTCTGCAAACAACTGTGGCGCTTTGGAGCCTCTCGTGGGCTCTGAAGAATGGTGCCCGGTGTAGGGCTAGGACGCCCTGTGTCCCAAAGTCAGGGGTGCCTAAACCTGGCAGCTGCCCACTATGTGCTGGGCAGCTGTGAAGACAACACTGGGGCCACCATTGGAGCCTCGCATGCTCTGCACAAATGACTGGGCCCCCTTTGAACCTCTCTGGGTCTCTGCAAACAACTGTGGCGCTTTGGAGCCTCTTGTGGGCTCTGAAGAATGGTGCCCGGTGTGGGGGGGGAGCGGCCCGCTGCCTGCCGGGGCCACTCTACCACCTCCAAATGCACCCCAGAGCCTTGCAGGCTCTAAAGATATAATGCGACCTTGATAGAGTCCCCCCCTCTGGGGACTCGCAAATGTACCGGTTCTTCCTGAGCCTCTCGGGGCTCTGCCACGCACTTTCCCCCTGAGCCCTCCTGGGCTCTCTGCCAGAAAGGTGCGGCTTGAGCCTCTCTTAGGCTCGAAAACAAAGAATGCGGCCCGAGCCTCTCCGGGCTCAAAATGAAGAATGCCCCCCGCACTGGAGGGGAGGGGCGGGCACCGGCAATATGCCCCGACGTCCCCCCTCTCGTTCAGCCACTCACCGGGTCTCGCGGCCGCTGGGGCTGGAGGACTCCCGCTCCTCCCTCGATACTGGCCAGAAGTCCGGGGCTCCCCCTTCAGTCGGGAGCCCCGGGAAGGACACGGCAGGCGGCTTCTTCTCCTCGCGCCGGAGCTCTTCCGGCAGGCCGCACCGGGATTGGCCAGTGAGCTGCTTCCTGGTGTCCCAAGGTCCCGCCCTGGCCTGCCTGACTTCCGGTTCGGCCGGGCGGCGACGGGGACAATTTCGCGGGGCAATGCCGGGTGGGCACCGGCTGTAAAGATCAATAAAGCGCTAAGAAAGCGCTAGTGAAAAAATAAAGCGCAAGGTCCCTGGCAGGGTGGGCACCTGCCAGGGGACTTTAAAATCGGCCAAAAAGCGGCGTGGGCAGCCGCAAAAGGGAATATGCCGGACGGGCACCGGCCTCAACAACCAAAGCGCTCCCAAGCGCTATAAAGGCAAATACAGCGCTCCCAGCGCTAGAGGGGAAAGTAAAGCACTCCCAGCGCTAGGGGGTCAAGAGGATCCATAGAAAGCGCTCCCCAGCGCTAGTTGCAAGTTCCAGACCCAACAAAGTTCTTTTAGGTAGGCAGGGGGGCAAGGCTGGGCCCAGAGCCAGCTCACTGGGCTTCCAGGCAGGGAGGCAGTCCAAGTGGCGGTCCTCCTGCCCAGCAACTGCAGCAGCCCCCTCAGACAGGATCCTGGAAGAGAACATTTTGTCAGGGGACACATCCCCTTCTTATACTACTAAATCCTTTGTTCTGGCGCAGGGTGAGGTGGAAAACCAGTTGCAGCTGGTTGGTGAGCACTCTTGATGTGCTCAGCCCCTCACTCTATTCACTGGCAGGGCTAGGGTCGTTAGACGCACCACAGGGGGTGGAACCAGCATTGTGTGGGGAAAGCCGAGCCCTATTCAGGAACCAGGTGCACTCCTCCCCAGCCATCAGCATGCAAATCTCAACACTCACCACCGGGCAGACCCATCATGACTCATGGAGCCTGGCATCCCAGCCAGCTCCAGCCAATTACACGCCAGCACCTGTACAGCACACAAAGCCATGTATAGAAGTGGCACTTCCACACTAGACACATACACGCCCCATACATCATTTCGCAGCATTCAATCACACGAGTCCGCACATACCAGACTCAAGCCTGTACACCCCACGCATCAGGAACTACCAGGGACACATTCATTCCCCATGCATTCCTATGGGAGGGCAGGCCAACCTTACTCCACGCACTCAGAGTGCGCACGCACTTTCCACTGGGACACAGTAAAAGTGTGCAGAACCCAAAAATAACCATCACCAGGTCACCATTAAAAGCAAAAAGTTTAGGGGTGAACCTGCCAGAAGGGCCAAGTCCAACACAACCCCCTCTCAGCCAAAACGCAGGGGAGGCCAATCACCACCGTGATGGACTTCCCTGCTTGGGGCGATAGAACACAGACGCGGGCCCGCAACTGCAGGGACACCCTTCTGTTCTACGCCACGGTGAACCCATGGGATTCCTTCTCAAAGCACTGTCTGGACCAACTGGGCTACCCCACTGTTACTCCCTAGCCGTCCGCGGTAGTAACCCCTGGCACATAGTAGCCATTCTCCACTCTTCCTGTCTGCAAGACAGGACTAGACAGCCACTGGTTCTCCAGCCTAGGGTCTACACCCTCAGGCGGACCAAGAGTCTCAGGGAAGGCTCTCCTCCCCCTACCTCTTCTCCTAGGGTTCCTCCTCCTCCGGCGAGGGGTACACCTAGAACGCCATTCCAACCCAGGGTTTAACCACTCAGGTTGCACCGGGGTCAGAGGTGGGCTCTCCCACCCTCTGCACCCCCTTCCAGAGGTCTGCACTCTCCCAACTGGAGAGGTTCCTCTGGAAGAAGAACCAATCAGGACACTGGTTACAGCCGTCCTACCCTTCAGGTCAGGCTGATCCTGAACCTGGCCTCCCACCCCCGGGTCTAAAACCTTTGGTGGAATAATTGACTGGCACTCCAGGACTTCTGGGGATTCACACACCATCCCCCTGAGGCTAACAAATGACACATATGTTGTGTGACTGTCTGTCTGACGCAGATCTCCCGTTCCCTGTCCACCTGACAGTGCGTGAAGATCCCCCAGACCAGAAATGGCGCCACCCGGGTCCCCCCAAGAAGATCTAGCCCAACTGGCTAGTCCCTGGTCCACTGGTGCATCCACTGGGAAACTCATCCCCCAATCACTCCTCAGGCTGGACTCCTGTACCCTCCCTACCGGAGCGGTACTGCCAGACTCTAGAACCACAGGAGCTCTGTTTACAGACGCTCCAGGTCCCCTACTCACTAGGAGATCCTCCTCAAGTGGAGTAACAGGACAGCCTAGGTCCCCAACCTGGTGTTCCCTTAAGAAACCATCCAAGTCCTGAGGCAGGGTTTCGGGCGTCTGGGGACCCTCGGTCACCCTCTCACTCCTGCTCCACTGAGCCAGGCAGTGAGCCCCTACACCCTCCTCGCTATCCTGGGACCTAGCTGGGCTACACTGAGCCTCTTCCACCACGCTGGGCTGGAAGATACCTGAACCACTACTTTTGGAATCACTCCCTAATGACCCTAGAGAACCTCTAGCACTTTCCCAGAGCGCTGCTTCCTCTGCAAGCGCCCAAGGACTAAAGTGCCTCAGACTTCAACAGGTGCTGGCGCAACTCTGGACAACAACCACTGAGCAACTGCTCTTTGAGAAACATATTCACTACTCCATCCACCTCATCGTCCGAGTTAGCCCCCAGCCAAACCCACAGTGCCTCCCAACAGTCATCCACAAAAAACTTCCACTCCTGGTGGGGTGGTTTCCTAAGGTTCCTGAACTTCAACCTGTTCTCCTCCTCTTGGAAACAAGGTACCATACGTTGGGAACTGGGACTGGGACTTCCTGCACTGAAGTCTAGATAGCTGCCACCACTGGACTCAATCCTCCCCGGGGAATCCAGAAAATTAAAACTGCGCGCAGGGGATAGTCTACCCTCCAGAGCTAACTTCTCTCTGGTGAAGGCCCTCTCAGCCTCTATCCTCTCCTGCGCTAAGACCCTCTTGGTCTCTAGCTGTTGCTTCTTAACCTCCAGCTGCGCCATAGCCTGGGCATGCTCTAACCTGAGCTTTTCTATGGCCAGCTGGTGCTCCCTTTCTTTCCTCCTATCTTCCCACTCCTCTGGGGACAGGGAAAGGGATGAGGCGCTGTCTCCTAGGCTGGACCCAGCAAGGGACTCCCTATCTATGGGGTCTTCACTGTGTAAATGTATATGTATAGGCATTTATATAGCGCACTACTTACCCGTAGGGTCCCAAGGCGCTTCGACCGCTGCAAAACCCTTCCTGGCTTCCCTGAGAGATGGTCCCTTAATGGGTATCTCCAGGGTGAGACCAGGCATCCCCGGCGGTCTGGTGGGGCCGTTAGTGAAGATGAGGCAAACTAATGCCCAGAGTAGCCGAGTGTGATCGCTGATCAGAGTGGGCACCGAGGCGAGAGAATTATCGAGTCCGCTGACCCTGGTCACTCTCTACTGGCATCCACGTACTGACATCTTCTCCCTCCTCTTCTGAATCTTCAGGGCTCCCCACAGACCCACCACCCTCATGGTGTGAGGCCCAGGCCCTTTCCTCACTGCGCTCAAGATCCCATTGATTCTTATGCCATCTGACCATGCAGTCCTTAAGTTCGTACCAGCCTGCCTTATCCGCCCTATGCCTCTCTATTCACAGAACCTTCTCAGCTCCCATACTCTGTATGTGGCTAGATCATTGAAATCAAAAACAGGCTCCATCTTGGCAGGACGTTTCTGGAAAAAAGATCACACAGGGAACCTAGGGGTCTGAGCTTAAACAGTAGTACACAATTCACAAAGGTATTCAGCAAGCTCTCTATCCCAGAGAACTTACACTCACTTGTCCAGTGCAACACACCACTCATCCACACACAACCCCACCCTCGGACTGGTAAGGCAGTTTCTACGACCCCTGATTTCTCAACCTTACCACACGTGACACAGGTACCAACTTTGGGCGCAGGGCGGGGAACAAATGTATTGTCACACAATTACACAACGATACCTTTGGGAGAAGAAAGATGGAACTTCAAAAAACAATAATCCCCAAAATGTGGTCATCTAAAATGCAGAGTTTTGTAGTGCGGCCGGTTGCCACTGTGGTACAACGCAAACACAAATCCGGATCCTCTCCGCTGCCAGCCAATGTTAGAAATGGGATCCCTGGCTGGACAGGGCTTGCGCCAAAGTCAGTCAGAGACCACCACTACTAAGTCAGGGCAATGGAGTTACACGCCAAGATAACCCCTACTCACCCTCTAGGTAACGTGGCGCGAGCAGCAAGGCTAAACTTGGATGCTATGTGAATTAAGTATTTGCGCACGCACCCCAGCAACAACACCCAAGGCCCACCACAAAGGAAACTCCACACAAGGTTATATATGAAAATAGCCTTTGTATTACAGCAAAACACATTAGATGAAACACACACTTTACAATGTGCCAACAGGCACGGGCAGAATTTACAGGGGTTATGTACAAGACAGGGCCACCTGGACCACTGTCAGGAATCAGCACTTTTAGAACTTAGCACATAAAATGTAAAATCACTGTAGCACAAATTAGAACATAAAGTACACAACCAGTCATCACTGGTAACAGGTAAGTACCACCTACGCACCCCTAACCACCTTAGGAAAATATTGCGCAGGGAACCATGACCTCCATAGCACCACCTTTACTAGGAGAAAAATAACCACCTAAGTATCACAATACCTGTAGGGGTAGAGGCACATTGCACATGACGCATTAAAACACATTCAGAGGTGCAGGGAAGGAAAACACATGATGCCTAAAAACATTCAGAGGTGTATCAGAGAACACAATTGCGCAAAAATCACATTAGCCACAACCTGTGGCCGCCCCTAGGCCAACTGGCCTCTCTAGGGCTAGGACGCCCTGTGTCCCAAAGTCAGGGGTGCCTAAACGTGGCAGCTGCCCACTACGTGCTGGGCAGCTGTGAAGAAAACACTGGGGCCACCATTGGAGCCTCGCAGGCTCTGCACAAATGGCTGGACCCCCTTGAGCCTCTCTGGGCTCTGTGCAAACAACTGTGGCACTTTGGAGCCTCTTGTGGGCTCTGAAGAATGGTTCCCGGTGTGGGGGCGAGCAGCCCGCAGCCTGCCGGGGCCGCTCTACCACCTCCAAATGCACCCCAGAGCTTCGCAGGCTCTAAAGATATAATGTGACCTTGATAGAGTCTCCCCCTCTGGGAACTCGCAAATGTACCGGTTCTTCCTGAGCCTCTCGGGGCTCTGGCACGCACTTTGCCCACTGAGCCCTCCTGGGCTCTCTGCCAGAAAGGTGCGGCTTGAGCCTCTCTTAGGCTCGAAAACAAAGAATGCGGCCCGAGCCTCTCCGGGCTCAAAATGAAGAATGCCCCCGCACTGGAGGGGAGGGGCGGGCACCGGCAATGTGCCCCGACGCCCCCCCTCTCCTTCAGCACTCACCGGGTCTCGCGGTGGCTGGGGCTGGAGGACTCCCGCTCCTCCCTCGATACTGGACAGAAGTACAGGGCTCCCCCTTCACTCGGGAGCCCCGGGAAGGACACGGCAGGTGGCTTCTTCTCCTCGCGCCGGAGCTCTTCCGGCAGGCCACGCCGGGATTGGCCAGCGAGCTGCTTCCTGGTGTCCCAAGGTCCTGCCCTGGCCTGCCTGACTTCCGGTTCGGCCAGCAACAGCAGCAGCCCCCTCAGACAGGATCATGGAAGAGAACATTTTGTCAGGGGACACAGCCCCTTCTTATACTACTAAATCCTTTGTTCTGGCACAGGGTGAGTGGGAAAACCAGATGCAGCTGGTTGGTGAGCACTCTTGATGTGCTCAGCCCCTCACTCTATTCACTGGCAGGGCTAGGGTCGTTAGACGCACCACAGGGGGTGGAATCAGCATTGTGTGGGGAAAGCCCAGCCCTATTCAGGAACCAGGTGCACTCCTCCCCAGCCATCAGCATGCAAATCTCAACACTCACCACCGGGCAGACCCATCATGACTCATGGAGCCTGGCATCCCAGCCAGCTCCAGCCGATTACACGCCAGCACCTGTACAGCGCACACAGCCATGTCTAGAAGTGGCACTTCCACACTAGACACATACACGCCCCATACATCATTTCGCAGCATTCAATCACACGAGTCCGCACATACCAGACTCGAGCCTGTACACCCCACGCATCAGGAACTACCAGGGACACATTCATTCCCCATGCATTCCTATGGGAGGGCAGGCCAACCTTACTCCACGCACTCAGAGTGCGCACGCACTTTCCACTGGGACACAGTGAAAGTGCGCAGAACCCAAAAATAACCATCACCAGGTCACCATTAAAAGCAAAAAGTTTAGGGGTGAACCTGCCAGAAGGGCCAAGTCCAACACAACCCCCTTCCAGCCAAAACGCAGGGGAGACCAATCACCACAGTGATGGACTTCCCTGCTTGGGGCGATAGAACACAGACGCGGGCCCGCAACTGCAGGGACACCCTTCTGTTCTACGCCACGGTGAACCCATGGGATTCCTTCTCAAAGCACTGTCTGGACGAACTGGGCTACCCCACTGTTAATCCCTAGTTGTCCGCTGTAGTAACCCCTGGCACATAGTAGCCATTCTCCACTCTTCCTGTCTGCAAGACAGGACTAGACTGCCACTGGTTCTCCAGCCTAGGGTCTACACCCTCAGGCGGACCAAGATTCTCAGGGAAGGCTCTCCTCCCCCTACCTCTTCTCCTAGGGTTCCTCCTCCTCCGGCGAGGGGTACACCTAGAACGCCATTCCAACCCAAGATTAACCCCTCAGGTTGCACCGGGGTCAGAGGTGGGCTCTCCCACCCTCTGCACCCCCTTCCAGAGGTCTACACTCTCCCAACTGGAGAGGTTCCTCTGGAAGAAGAACCGGTCAGGACACTGGTTACAGCCGTCCTACCCTTCAGGTCAGGCTGATCCTGAACCTGGCCTCCCACCCTCGGGTCTAAAACCTTTGGTGGAATAATTGCCTGGCACTCCAGGACTTCTGGGGATTCACACACCATCCCCCTGAGGCTAACAAATGACACATATGTTGCGTGACTGTCTGTCTGACGCAGATCTCCCGTTTCCTGTCCACCTGACAGTGCGTGAAGATCCCCCAGACCAGAAATGGCGCCACCCGGGTCCCCCCAAGAAGATCTAGCCCAACTGGCTAGTCCCTGGTCCACTGGTGCATCCACTGGGAAACTCATCCCCCAATCACTCCTCAGGCTGGACTCCTGTACCCTCCCTACCGGAGCGGTACTGCCAGACTCTAGAACTACAGGAGCTCTGTTTACAGACGCTCCAGGTCCCCTACTCACTAGGAGATCCTCCTCAAGTGGAGTAACAGGACAGCCTAGGTCCCCAACCTGGTGTTCCCTCAAGAAACCATCCAAGTCCTGAGGCAGGGTTTCGGGCGCCTGGGGACCCTCGGTCACCCTCTCACTCCTGCTCCACTGAGCCAGGCAGTGAGCCCCTACACCCTCCTCGCTATCCTGGGACCTAGCTGGGCTACACTGAGCCTCTTCCACCACACTGGGCTGGAAGATACCTGAACCACTACTTTTGGAATCACTCCCTAATGACCCTAGAGAACCTCTAGCACTTTCCCAGCGCGCTGCTTCCTCTGCAAGCGCCCAAGGACTAAAGTGCCTCAGACTTCAACAGGTGCTGGCGCAACTCTGGACAACAACCACTGAGCAACTGCTCTTTGAGAAACATATTCACTACTCCGTCCACCTCATCGTCCGAGTTAGCCCCCAGCCAAACCCACAGTGCCTCCCAACAGTCATCCACAAAAAACTTCCACTCCTGGTGGGGTGGTTTCCTAAGGTTCCTGAACTTCAACCTGTTCTCCTCCTCTTGGAAACAAGGTACCATACGTTGGGAACTGGGACTGGGACTTCCTGCACTGAAGTCTAGATAGCTGCCACCACTGGACTCAATCCTCCCCGGGGAATCCAGAAAATTAAAACTGCGCGCAGGGGATAGTGTACCCTCCAGAGCTAACTATTCTCTGGTGAAGGCCCTCTCAGCCTCTATCCTCTCCTGCGCTAAGACCCTCTCGGTCTCTAGCTGTTGCTTCTTAACCTCCAGCTGCGCCATAGCCTGGGCATGCTCTAACCTGAGCTTTCTATGGCCAGCTGGTGCTCCCTTTCTTTCCTCCTATCTTCCCACTCCTCTGGGGACAGGGAAAGGGATGAGGCGCTGCCTCCTAGGCTGGACCCAGCAAGGGACTCCCTATCTATGGGGTCTTCACTCTCTACTGGCATCCACGTACTGACATCTTCTCCCTCCTCTTCTGAATCTTCAGGGCTCCCCACAGACCCACCACCCTCATGGTGTGAGGCCCAGGCCCTTTCCTCACTGCGCTCAAGATCCCATTGATCCTTTTGCCATCTGACCATGCAGTCCTTAAGTTCGTACCAGCCTGCCTTATCCGCCCTATGCCTCTCTCTTCACAGAACCTTCTCAGCTCCCATACTCTGTATGTGGCTAGATCATTGAAATCAAAAACAGGCTCCATCTTGGCAGGACGTTTCTGAAAAAAAGATCACACAGGGAACCTAGGGGTCTGAGCTTAAACAGAAGTACACAATTCACAAAGGTATTCAGCAAGCTCTCTATCCCAGAGAACTCACACTCACTTGTCCAGTGCAACACACCACTCATCCACACACAACCCCCCCTCGGACTGGTAAGGCAGTTTCTACGACCCCTGATTTCTCAACCTTACCACACGTGACACAGGTACCAACTTTGGGCGCAGGGCGGGGAACAAATGTATTGTCACACAATTACACTACGATACCTTTGGGAGAAGAAATATGGAACTTCAAAAAACAATAATCCCCAAAATGTGGTCATCTAAAATGCAGAGTTTTGTAGTGCGGCCAGTTGCCACTGTGGTACAACGCAAACACAAATCCGGATCCTCTCCACTGCCAGCCAATGTTAGAAATGGGATCCCTGGCTTGCGCCAAAGTCAGTCAGAGACCACCACTACTAAGTCAGTGCAAGGGAGTTACACGCCAAGATAACCCCTACTCACCCTCTAGGTAACGTGGCGCGAGCAGCAAGGCTAAACTTGGAGGCTATGTGAATTAAGTATTTGCGCACGCACCCCAGCAACAACACCCAAGGCCCACCACAAAGGAAACTCCACACAAGGTTATATATAAAAATAGCCTTTGTACTACTGCAAAACACATTAGATGAAAACACACACTTTACAATGTGCCAACAGGCACAGGCAGCATTTACAGGGGATATGTACAAGACAGGGCCACCTGGACCACTGTCAGGAATCAGCACTTTTAGAACTTAGTACATTGAATGTAAAATCACTGTAGCACAAATTAGAACATAAAGTACACAACCAGTCATCACTGGTAACAGGTAAGTACCACCTACGCACCCCTAACCACCTTAGGAAAATATTGCGCAGGGAACCATGACCTCCCTAGCACCACCTTTACTAGGAGAAAAATAACCACCTAAGTATCACAATACCTGTAGGGGCATAGGCACATTGCACATGACGCATTAAAACACATTCAGAGGTGCAGGGAAGGAAAACACATGATGCCTAAAAACATTCAGAGGTGTATCAGAGAACACAATAGCGCAAAAATCACATTAGCCACAACCTGTGGCCGTCCCTAGGCCAACTGGCCTCTCTTGGGCTAGGACGCCCTGTGTCCCAAAGTCAGGGGTGCCTAAACGTGGCAGCTGCCCACTACGTGCTGGGCAGCTGTGAAGACAACACTGGGGTAGGCATGGGCGGAAAATCCGTTCCGCTCGCGGATTTTGCGGATTTTCGGGAAATCCGCAATCCGCGAGATTTGCGAATCTCCCGCAAAATCCGCAAATCCGCGAGCAGCGGATTTCGCTCGCACTGCTCGCACTGTTCGCGTGAGTTCGCGTGAGTTCGCGCCCCGCGAATAAGTGCAAAATTGCAGAAATACGATCTTAGCAAAACTGAAAGTAACTACTTACCAGGTTCAAAAGTTCAGGCTCATCATTAGTAGCCATTTCCTGTAGTGCTTCCTGAGGGGCCCCTCCAGAGTTCAGTTGCCAGTTGAAACTATTATGTGACCCTGCTCTGAACCTCAGAATAGTTACACATATGCCACAAAGGTCCTGAATTACAGCTAAGGGAGACAAGCAGGAGCCAGGCTGGAAGTTAAAATCCATTAATCAGCCCCTAATTCATTATTGTCAGTTGGGGCAGGGCAGGTGTTGTAACTAATTTTGCAACAATGAAAGCACTTAGCAAGTGCAAAAGATCACTAATCAGGGCGCACTAAGGAAGCAGGTGCCAGCTAAAAAAATATTCTGTGACACATTAATCAGCCCCAAATTAATTCAGGTCACTTGAGGCAGGGAAGGTGTGATTTGCTTTGCCAAAAACAATGTACACTGGACAACCAGAGGGTGTGGTGATGAAACAGAGGGTGGCATGGGTGGGCCAGAGGGTGGCATGAGTAGTCAGAGAGTGGCAGTGGTGACAGAGAGTGGCAGTGATGAAGAAGAGTGTCCCAAACAGGCTGGACACGTAGAAACAACAAGTTCGCGAAACTTGCGACCCGACAGGTAAGTTCGCAATTTGCGAAAGTGTACAAAACCCTCGCGAACTGGCAGAAACACGGGCGAACACAAAAAAAAAAAATCCGCAAATTCGCGGGAATTCGCGGATTTTGCGGATTGCGAATCCGCAAATCCGCAAAATTCGCGAACGCGAGATCCGCAAAATTCGCTCATGCTTACACTGGGGCCACCATTGGAGCCTCGCAGGCTCTGCACAAATGGCTGGGCCCCCTTGAGCCTCTCTGGGCTCTGTGCAAACAACTGTGGCACTTTGGAGCCTCTTGTGGGCTCTGAAGAATGGTTCCCGGTGTGGGGGCGAGCAGCCCGCTGCCTGCCGGGGCCGCTCTACCACCTCCAAATGCACCCCAGAGCTTCGCAGGCTCTAAAGATATAATGTGACCTTGATAGAGTCTCCCCCTCTGGGAACTCGCAAATGTACCAGTTCTTCCTGAGCCTCTCGGGGCTGTGGCACGCACTTTGCCCACTGAGCCCTCCTGGGCTCTCTGCCAGAAAGGTGCGGCTTGAGCCTCTCTTAGGCTCGAAAACAAAGAATGCGGCCCGAGCCTCTCCGGGCTCAAAATGAAGAATGCCCCCGCACTGGAGGGGAGGTGCGGGCACCGGCAATGTGCCCCGACGCCCCCCCTCTCCTTCAGCCACTCACCGGGTCTCGCGGCGGCTGGGGCTGGAGGACTCCCGCTCCTCCCTCGATACTGGACAGAAGTACGGGGCTCCCCCTTCACTCGGGAGCCCCGGGAAGGACACGGCAGGTGGCTTCTTCTCCTCACGCCGGAGCTCTTCCGGCAGGCTATGCCGGGATTGGCCAGCGAGCTGCTTCCTGGTGTCCCAAGGTCCTGCCCTGGCCTGCCTGACTTCCGGTTCGGCCAGCAACAGCAGCAGCCCCCTCAGACAGGATCCTGGAAGAGAACATTTTGTCAGGGGACACAGCCCCTTCTTATACTACTAAATCCTTTGTTCTGGCACAGGGTGAGGGGGAAAACCAGATGCAGCTGGTTGGTGAGCACTCTTGATGTGCTCAGCCCCTCACTCTATTCACTGGCAGGGCTAGGGTCGTTAGACGCACCACAGGGGGTGGAGCCAGCATTGTGTGGGGAAAGCCCAGCCCTATTCAGGAACCAGGTGCACTCCTCCCCAGCCATCAGCATGCAAATCTCAACACTCACCACCGGGCAGACCCATCATGACTCATGGAGCCTGGCATCCCAGCCAGCTCCAGCCAATTACACGCCAGCACCTGTACAGCGCACACAGCCATGTCTAGAAGTTGCACTTCCACACTAGACACATACACGCCCCATACATCATTTCGCAGCATTCAATCACACAAGTCCGCACATACCAGACTCGAGCCTGTACACCCCACGCATCAGGAACTACCAGGGACACATTCATTCCCCATGCATTCCTATGGGAGGGCAGGCCAACCTTACTCCACGCACTTAGAGTGCGCACGCACTTTCCACTGGGACACAGTGAAAGTGCGCAGAACCCAAAAATAACCATCACCAGGTCACCATTAAAAGCAAAAAGTTTAGGGGTGAACCTGCCAGAAGGGCCAAGTCCAACACAACCCCCTTCCAGCCAAAACGCAGGGGAGACCAATCACCACAGTGATGGACTTCCCTGCTTGGGGCGATAGAACACAGACGCGGGCCCGCAACTGCAGGGACACCCTTCTGTTCTACGCCACGGTGAACCCATGGGATTCCTTCTCAAAGCACTGTCTGGACGAACTGGGCTACCCCACTGTTAATCCCTAGTTGTCCGCTGTAGTAACCCCTGGCACATAGTAGCCATTCTCCACTCTTCCTGTCTGCAAGACAGGACTAGACTGCCACTGGTTCTCCAGCCTAGGGTCTACACCCTCAGGCGGACCAAGATTCTCAGGGAAGGCTCTCCTCCCCCTACCTCTTCTCCTAGGGTTCCTCCTCCTCCGGCGAGGGGTACACCTAGAACGCCATTCCAACCCAAGATTAACCCCTCAGGTTGCACCGGGGTCAGAGGTGGGCTCTCCCACCCTCTGCACCCCCTTCCAGAGGTCTACACTCTCCCAACTGGAGAGGTTCCTCTGGAAGAAGAACCGGTCAGGACACTGGTTACAGCCGTCCTACCCTTCAGGTCAGGCTGATCCTGAACCTGGCCTCCCACCCTCGGGTCTAAAACCTTTGGTGGAATAATTGCCTGGCACTCCAGGACTTCTGGGGATTCACACACCATCCCCCTGAGGCTAACAAATGACACATATGTTGTGTGACTGTCTGTCTGACGCAGATCTCCCGTTTCCTGTCCACCTGACAGTGCGTGAAGATCCCCCAGACCAGAAATGGTGCCACCCGGGTCCCCCCCAGAAGATCTAGCCCAACTGGCTAGTCCCTGGTCCACTGGTGCATCCACTGGGAAACTCATCCCCCAATCACTCCTCAGGCTGGACTCCTGTACCCTCCCTACCGGAGCGGTACTGCCAGACTCTAGAACCACAGGAGCTCTGTTTACAGACGCTCCAGGTCCCCTACTCACTAGGAGATCCTCCTCAAGTGGAGTAACAGGACAGCCTAGGTCCCCAACCTGGTGTTCCCTCAAGAAACCATCCAAGTCCTGAGGCAGGGTTTCAGGCGCCTGGGGACCCTCGGTCACCCTCTCACTCCTGCTCCACTGAGCCAGGCAGTGAGCCCCTACACCCTCCTCGCTATCCTGGGACCTAGCTGGGCTACACTGAGCCTCTTCCACCACACTGGGCTGGAAGATACCTGAACCACTACTTTTGGAATCACTCCCTAATGACCCTAGAGAACCTCTAGCACTTTCCCAGCGCGCTGCTTCCTCTGCAAGCGCCCAAGGACTAAAGTGCCTCAGACTTCAACAGGTGCTGGCGCAACTCTGGACAACAACCACTGAGCAACTGCTCTTTGAGAAACATATTCACTACTCCGTCCACCTCATCGTCCGAGTTAGCCCCCAGCCAAACCCACAGTGCCTCCCAACAGTCATCCACAAAAAACTTCCACTCCTGGTGGGGTGGTTTCCTAAGGTTCCTGAACTTCAACCTGTTCTCCTCCTCTTGGAAACAAGGTACCATACGTTGGGAACTGGGACTGGGACTTCCTGCACTGAAGTCTAGATAGCTGCCACCACTGGACTCAATCCTCCCCGGGGAATCCAGAAAATTAAAACTGCGCGCAGGGGATAGTGTACCCTCCAGAGCTAACTTTTCTCTGGTGAAGGCCCTCTCAGCCTCTATCCTCTCCTGCGCTAAGACCCTCTCGGTCTCTAGCTGTTGCTTCTTAACCTCCAGCTGCGCCATAGCCTGGGCATGCTCTAACCTGAGCTTTCTATGGCCAGCTGGTGCTCCCTTTCTTTCCTCCTATCTTCCCACTCCTCTGGGGACAGGGAAAGGGATGAGGCGCTGCCTCCTAGGCTGGACCCAGCAAGGGACTCCCTATCTATGGGGTCTTCACTCTCTACTGGCATCCACGTACTGACATCTTCTCCCTCCTCTTCTGAATCTTCAGGGCTCCCCACAGACCCACCACCCTCATGGTGTGAGGCCCAGGCCCTTTCCTCACTGCGCTCAAGATCCCATTGATCCTTTTGCCATCTGACCATGCAGTCCTTAAGTTCGTACCAGCCTGCCTTATCCGCCCTATGCCTCTCTCTTCACAGAACCTTCTCAGCTCCCATACTCTGTATGTGGCTAGATCATTGAAATCAAAAACAGGCTCCATCTTGGCAGGACGTTTCTGAAAAAAAGATCACACAGGGAACCTAGGGGTCTGAGCTTAAACAGAAGTACACAATTCACAAAGGTATTCAGCAAGCTCTCTATCCCAGAGAACTCACACTCACTTGTCCAGTGCAACACACCACTCATCCACACACAACCCCCCCTCGGACTGGTAAGGCAGTTTCTACGACCCCTGATTTCTCAACCTTACCACACGTGACACAGGTACCAACTTTGGGCGCAGGGCGGGGAACAAATGTATTGTCACACAATTACACTACGATACCTTTGGGAGAAGAAATATGGAACTTCAAAAAACAATAATCCCCAAAATGTGGTCATCTAAAATGCAGAGTTTTGTAGTGCGGCCAGTTGCCACTGTGGTACAACGCAAACACAAATCCGGATCCTCTCCGCTGCCAGCCAATGTTAGAAATGGGATCCCTGGCTGGACAGGGCTTGCGCCAAAGTCAGTCAGAGACCACCACTACTAAGTCAGTGCAAGGGAGTTACACGCCAAGATAACCCCTACTCACCCTCTAGGTAACGTGGCGCGAGCAGCAAGGCTAAACTTGGAGGCTATGTGAATAAGTATTTGCGCACGCACCCCAGCAACAACACCCAAGGCCCACCACAAAGGAAACTCCACACAAGGTTATATATAAAAATAGCCTTTGTACTACTGCAAAACACATTAGATGAAAACACACACTTTACAATGTGCCAACAGGCACAGGCAGCATTTACAGGGGATATGTACAAGACAGGGCCACCTGGACCACTGTCAGGAATCAGCACTTTTAGAACTTAGTACATTGAATGTAAAATCACTGTAGCACAAATTAGAACATAAAGTACACAACCAGTCATCACTGGTAACAGGTAAGTACCACCTACGCACCCCTAACCACCTTAGGAAAATATTGCGCAGGGAACCATGACCTCCCTAGCACCACCTTTACTAGGAGAAAAATAACCACCTAAGTATCACAATACCTGTAGGGGCATAGGCACATTGCACATGACGCATTAAAACACATTCAGAGGTGCAGGGAAGGAAAACACATGATGCCTAAAAACATTCAGAGGTGTATCAGAGAACACAATAGCGCAAAAATCACATTAGCCACAACCTGTGGCCGTCCCTAGGCCAACTGGCCTCTCTTGGGCTAGGACGCCCTGTGTCCCAAAGTCAGGGGTGCCTAAACGTGGCAGCTGCCCACTACGTGCTGGGCAGCTGTGAAGACAACACTGGGGTAGGCATGGGCGGAAAATCCGTTCCGCTCGCGGATTTTGCGGATTTTCGGGAAATCCGCAATCCGCGAGATTTGCGAATCTCCCGCAAAATCCGCAAATCCGCGAGCAGCGGATTTCGCTCGCGCTGCTCGCACTGTTCGCGTGAGTTCGCGTGAGTTCGCGCCCCGCGAATAAGTGCAAAATTGCAGAAATACGATCTTAGCAAAACTGAAAGTAACTACTTACCAGGTTCAAAAGTTCAGGCTCATCATTAGTAGCCATTTCCTGTAGTGCTTCCTGAGGGGCCCCTCCAGAGTTCAGTTGCCAGTTGAAACTATTATGTGACCCTGCTCTGAACCTCAGAATAGTTACACATATGCCACAAAGGTCCTGAATTACAGCTAAGGGAGACAAGCAGGAGCCAGGCTGGAAGTTAAAATCCATTAATCAGCCCCTAATTCATTATTGTCAGTTGGGGCAGGGCAGGTGTTGTAACTAATTTTGCAACAATGAAAGCACTTAGCAAGTGCAAAAGATCACTAATCAGGGCGCATTAAGGAAGCCAGTGCCAGCTAAAAAAAATTCTGTGACACATTAATCAGCCCCAAATTAATTCAGGTCACTTGAGGCAGGGAAGGTGTGATTTGCTTTGCTGAAAATAATGTACACTGGACAACCAGAGGGTGTGGTGATGAAACAGAGGGTGGCATGGGTGGGCCAGAGGGGGCATGAGTAGTCAGAGAGTGGCAGTGGTGACAGAGAGTGGCAGTGATGAAGAAGAGTGTCCCAAACAGGCTGGACACGTAGAAACAACAAGTTCGCGAAACTTGCGACCCGACAGGTAAGTTCGCAATTTGCGAAAGTGTACAAAACCCTCGCGAACTGGCAGAAACACGGGCGAACACAAAAAAAAAAATCCGCAAATTCGCGGGAATTCGCGGATTTTGCGGATTGCGAATCCGCAAATCCGCAAAATTCGCGAACGCGAGATCCGCAAAATTCGCTCATGCTTACACTGGGGCCACCATTGGAGCCTCGCAGGCTCTGCACAAATGGCTGGGCCCCCTTGAGCCTCTCTGGGCTCTGTGCAAACAACTGTGGCACTTTGGAGCCTCTTGTGGGCTCTGAAGAATGGTTCCCGGTGTGGGGGCGAGCAGCCCGCTGCCTGCCGGGGCCGCTCTACCACCTCCAAATGCACCCCAGAGCTTCGCAGGCTCTAAAGATATAATGTGACCTTGATAGAGTCTCCCCCTCTGGGAACTCGCAAATGTACCGGTTCTTCCTGAGCCTCTCGGGGCTGTGGCACGCACTTTGCCCACTGAGCCCTCCTGGGCTCTCTGCCAGAAAGGTGCGGCTTGAGCCTCTCTTAGGCTCGAAAACAAAGAATGCGGCCCGAGCCTCTCCGGGCTCAAAATGAAGAATGCCCCCGCACTGGAGGGGAGGTGCGGGCACCGGCAATGTGCCCCGACGCCCCCCCTCTCCTTCAGCCACTCACCGGGTCTCGCGGCGGCTGGGGCTGGAGGACTCCCGCTCCTCCCTCGATACTGGACAGAAGTACGGGGCTCCCCCTTCACTCGGGAGCCCCGGGAAGGACACGGCAGGTGGCTTCTTCTCCTCGCGCCGGAGCTCTTCCGGCAGGCTATGCCGGGATTGGCCAGCGAGCTGCTTCCTGGTGTCCCAAGGTCCTGCCCTGGCCTGCCTGACTTCCGGTTCGGCCAGCAACAGCAGCAGCCCCCTCAGACAGGATCCTGGAAGAGAACATTTTGTCAGGGGACACAGCCCCTTCTTATACTACTAAATCCTTTGTTCTGGCACAGGGTGAGGGGGAAAACCAGATGCAGCTGGTTGGTGAGCACTCTTGATGTGCTCAGCCCCTCACTCTATTCACTGGCAGGGCTAGGGTCGTTAGACGCACCACAGGGGGTGGAGACAGCATTGTGTGGGGAAAGCCCAGCCCTATTCAGGAACCAGGTGCACTCCTCCCCAGCCATCAGCATGCAAATCTCAACACTCACCACCGGGCAGACCCATCATGACTCATGGAGCCTGGCATCCCAGCCAGCTCCAGCCAATTACACGCCAGCACCTGTACAGCGCACACAGCCATGTCTAGAAGTTGCACTTCCACACTAGACACATACACGCCCCATACATCATTTCGCAGCATTCAATCACACGAGTCCGCACATACCAGACTCGAGCCTGTACACCCCACGCATCAGGAACTACCAGGGACACATTCATTCCCCATGCATTCCTATGGGAGGGCAGGCCAACCTTACTCCACGCACTTAGAGTGCGCACGCACTTTCCACTGGGACACAGTGAAAGTGCGCAGAACCCAAAAATAACCATCACCAGGTCACCATTAAAAGCAAAAAGTTTAGGGGTGAACCTGCCAGAAGGGCCAAGTCCAACACAACCCCCTTCCAGCCAAAACGCAGGGGAGACCAATCACCACAGTGATGGACTTCCCTGCTTGGGGCGATAGAACACAGACGCGGGCCCGCAACTGCAGGGACACCCTTCTGTTCTACGCC
Source organism: Lissotriton vulgaris (assembly GCF_964263255.1). Classification (NCBI taxonomy): domain Eukaryota; kingdom Metazoa; phylum Chordata; class Amphibia; order Caudata; family Salamandridae; genus Lissotriton; species Lissotriton vulgaris. Next base: position 22,505 of record NW_028244487.1, read on the forward strand.
ACGGTGAACCCATGGGATTCCTTCTCAAAGCACTGTCTGGACGAACTGGGCTACCCCACTGTTAATCCCTAGTTGTCCGCTGTAGTAACCCCTGGCACATAGTAGCCATTCTCCACTCTTCCTGTCTGCAAGACAGGACTAGACTGCCACTGGTTCTCCAGCCTAGGGTCTACACCCTCAGGCGGACCAAGATTCTCAGGGAAGGCTCTCCTCCCCCTACCTCTTCTCCTAGGGTTCCTCCTCCTCCGGCGAGGGGTACACCTAGAACGCCATTCCAACCCAAGATTAACCCCTCAGGTTGCACCGGGGTCAGAGGTGGGCTCTCCCACCCTCTGCACCCCCTTCCAGAGGTCTACACTCTCCCAACTGGAGAGGTTCCTCTGGAAGATGAAATGGTCAGGACACTGGTTACAGCCGTCCTACCCTTCAGGTCAGGCTGATCCTGAACCTGGCCTCCCACCCTCGGGTCTAAAACCTTTGGTGGAATAATTGCCTGGCACTCCAGGACTTCTGGGGATTCACACACCATCCCCCTGAGGCTAACAAATGACACATATGTTGTGTGACTGTCTGTCTGACGCAGATCTCCCGTTTCCTGTCCACCTGACAGTGCGTGAAGATCCCCCAGACCAGAAATGGCGCCACCCGGGTCCCCCCCAGAAGATCTAGCCCAACTGGCTAGTCCCTGGTCCACTGGTGCATCCACTGGGAAACTCATCCCCCAATCACTCCTCAGGCTGGACTCCTGTACCCTCCCTACCGGAGCGGTACTGCCAGACTCTAGAACCACAGGAGCTCTGTTTACAGACGCTCCAGGTCCCCTACTCACTAGGAGATCCTCCTCAAGTGGAGTAACAGGACAGCCTAGGTCCCCAACCTGGTGTTCCCTCAAGAAACCATCCAAGTCCTGAGGCAGGGTTTCGGGCGCCTGGGGACCCTCGGTCACCCTCTCACTCCTGCTCCACTGAGCCAGGCAGTGAGCCCCTACACCCTCCTCGCTATCCTGGGACCTAGCTGGGCTACACTGAGCCTCTTCCACCACACTGGGCTGGAAGATACCTGAACCACTACTTTTGGAATCACTCCCTAATGACCCTAGAGAACCTCTAGCACTTTCCCAGCGCGCTGCTTCCTCTGCAAGCGCCCAAGGACTAAAGTGCCTCAGACTTCAACAGGTGCTGGCGCAACTCTGGACAACAACCACTGAGCAACTGCTCTTTGAGAAACATATTCACTACTCCGTCCACCTCATCGTCCGAGTTAGCCCCCAGCCAAACCCACAGTGCCTCCCAACAGTCATCCACAAAAAACTTCCACTCCTGGTGGGGTGGTTTCCTAAGGTTCCTGAACTTCAACCTGTTCTCCTCCTCTTGGAAACAAGGTACCATACGTTGGGAACTGGGACTGGGACTTCCTGCACTGAAGTCTAGATAGCTGCCACCACTGGACTCAATCCTCCCCGGGGAATCCAGAAAATTAAAACTGCGCGCAGGGGATAGTGTACCCTCCAGAGCTAACTTTTCTCTGGTGAAGGCCCTCTCAGCCTCTATCCTCTCCTGCGCTAAGACCCTCTCGGTCTCTAGCTGTTGCTTCTTAACCTCCAGCTGCGCCATAGCCTGGGCATGCTCTAACCTGAGCTTTCTATGGCCAGCTGGTGCTCCCTTTCTTTCCTCCTATCTTCCCACTCCTCTGGGGACAGGGAAAGGGATGAGGCGCTGCCTCCTAGGCTGGACCCAGCAAGGGACTCCCTATCTATGGGGTCTTCACTCTCTACTGGCATCCACGTACTGACATCTTCTCCCTCCTCTTCTGAATCTTCAGGGCTCCCCACAGACCCACCACCCTCATGGTGTGAGGCCCAGGCCCTTTCCTCACTGCGCTCAAGATCCCATTGATCCTTTTGCCATCTGACCATGCAGTCCTTAAGTTCGTACCAGCCTGCCTTATCCGCCCTATGCCTCTCTCTTCACAGAACCTTCTCAGCTCCCATACTCTGTATGTGGCTAAATCATTGAAATCAAAAACAGGCTCCATCTTGGCAGGACGTTTCTGAAAAAAAGATCACACAGGGAACCTAGGGGTCTGAGCTTAAACAGAAGTACACAATTCACAAAGGTATTCAGCAAGCTCTCTATCCCAGAGAACTCACACTCACTTGTCCAGTGCAACACACCACTCATCCACACACAACCCCCCCTCGGACTGGTAAGGCAGTTTCTACGACCCCTGATTTCTCAACCTTACCACACGTGACACAGGTACCAACTTTGGGCGCAGGGCGGGGAACAAATGTATTGTCACACAATTACACTACGATACCTTTGGGAGAAGAAATATGGAACTTCAAAAAACAATAATCCCCAAAATGTGGTCATCTAAAATGCAGAGTTTTGTAGTGCGGCCAGTTGCCACTGTGGTACAACGCAAACACAAATCCGGATCCTCTCCACTGCCAGCCAATGTTAGAAATGGGATCCCTGGCTGGACAGGGCTTGCGCCAAAGTCAGTCAGAGACCACCACTACTAAGTCAGTGCAAGGGAGTTACACGCCAAGATAACCCCTACTCACCCTCTAGGTAACGTGGCGCGAGCAGCAAGGCTAAACTTGGAGGCTATGTGAATTAAGTATTTGCGCACGCACCCCAGCAACAACACCCAAGGCCCACCACAAAGGAAACTCCACACAAGGTTATATATAAAAATAGCCTTTGTACTACTGCAAAACACATTAGATGAAAACACACACTTTACAATGTGCCAACAGGCACAGGCAGCATTTACAGGGGATATGTACAAGACAGGGCCACCTGGACCACTGTCAGGAATCAGCACTTTTAGAACTTAGTACATTGAATGTAAAATCACTGTAGCACAAATTAGAACATAAAGTACACAACCAGTCATCACTGGTAACAGGTAAGTACCACCTACGCACCCCTAACCACCTTAGGAAAATATTGCGCAGGGAACCATGACCTCCCTAGCACCACCTTTACTAGGAGAAAAATAACCACCTAAGTATCACAATACCTGTAGGGGCATAGGCACATTGCACATGATGCATTAAAACACATTCAGAGGTGCAGGGAAGGAAAACACATGATGCCTAAAAACATTCAGAGGTGTATCAGAGAACACAATAGCGCAAAAATCACATTAGCCATAACCTGTGGCCGTCCCTAGGCCAACTGGCCTCTCTTGGGCTAGGACGCCCTGTGTCCCAAAGTCAGGGGTGCCTAAACGTGGCAGCTGCCCACTACGTGCTGGGCAGCTGTGAAGACAACACTGGGGTAGGCATGGGCGGAAAATCCGTTCCGCTCGCGGATTTTGCGGATTTTCGGGAAATCCGCAATCCGTGAGATTTGCGAATCTCCCGCAAAATCCGCAAATCCGCGAGCAGCGGATTTCGCTCGCACTGCTCGCACTGTTCGCATGAGTTCACGCCCCGCGAATAAGTGCAAAATTGCAGAAATACGATCTTAGCAAAACTGAAAGTAACTACTTACCAGGTTCAAAAGTTCAGGCTCATCATTAGTAGCCATTTCCTGTAGTGCTTCCTGAGGGGCCCCTCCAGAGTTCAGTTGCCAGTTGAAACTATTATGTGACCCTGCTCTGAACCTCAGAATAGTTACACATATGCCACAAAGGTCCTGAATTACAGCTAAGGGAGACAAGCAGGAGCCAGGCTGGAAGTTAAAATCCATTAATCAGCCCCTAATTCATTATTGTCAGTTGGGGCAGGGCAGGTGTTGTAACTAATTTTGCAACAATGAAAGCACTTAGCAAGTGCAAAAGATCACTAATCAGGGCGCACTAAGGAAGCAGGTGCCAGCTAAAAAAATATTCTGTGACACATTAATCAGCCCCAAATTAATTCAGGTCACTTGAGGCAGGGAAGGTGTGATTTGCTTTGCCGAAAATAATGTACACTGGACAACCAGAGGGTGTGGTGATGAAACAGAGGGTGGCATGGGTGGGCCAGAGGGTGGCATGAGTAGTCAGAGAGTGGCAGTGGTGACAGAGAGTGGCAGTGATGAAGAAGAGTGTCCCAAACAGGCTGGACACGTAGAAACAACAAGTTCGCGAAACTTGCGACCCGACAGGTAAGTTCGCAATTTGCGAAAGTGTACAAAACCCTCGCGAACTGGCAGAAACACGGGCGAACACAAAAAAAAAAAATCCGCAAATTCGTGGGAATTCGCGGATTTTGCGGATTGCGAATCCGCAAATCCGCAAAATTCGCGAACGTGAGATCCGCAAAATTCGCTCATGCTTACACTGGGGCCACCATTGGAGCCTCGCAGGCTCTGCACAAATGGCTGGGCCCCCTTGAGCCTCTCTGGGTTCTCTGCAAACAACTGTGGCACTTTGGAGCCTCTTGTGGGCTCTGAAGAATGGTTCCCGGTGTGGGAGCGAGCAGCCCGCTGCCTGCCGGGGCCGCTCTACCACCTCCAAATGCACCCCAGAGCTTCGCAGGCTCTAAAGATATAATGTGACCTTGATAGAGTCTCCCCCTCTGGGAACTCGCAAATGTACCGGTTCTTCCTGAGCCTCTCGGGGCTGTGGCACGCACTTTGCCCACTGAGCCCTCCTGGGCTCTCTGCCAGAAAGGTGCGGCTTGAGCCTCTCTTAGGCTCGAAAACAAAGAATGCGGCCCGAGCCTCTCCGGGCTCAAAATGAAGAATGCCCCCGCACTGGAGGGGAGGTGCGGGCACCGGCAATGTGCCCCGACGCCCCCCCTCTCCTTCAGCCACTCACCGGGTCTCGCGGCGGCTGGGGCTGGAGGACTCCCGCTCCTCCCTCGATACTGGACAGAAGTACGGGGCTCCCCCTTCACTCGGGAGCCCCGGGAAGGACACGGCAGGTGGCTTCTTCTCCTCGCGCCGGAGCTCTTCCGGCAGACTATGCCGGGATTGGCCAGCGAGCTGCTTCCTGGTGTCCCAAGGTCCTGCCCTGGCCTGCCTGACTTCCGGTTCGGCCAGCAACAGCAGCAGCCCCCTCAGACAGGATCCTGGAAGAGAACATTTTGTCAGGGGACACAGCCCCTTCTTATACTACTAAATCCTTTGTTCTGGCACAGGGTGAGGGGGAAAACCAGATGCAGCTGGTTGGTGAGCACTCTTGATGTGCTCAGCCCCTCACTCTATTCACTGGCAGGGCTAGGGTCGTTAGACGCACCACAGGGGGTGGAGCCAGCATTGTGTGGGGAAAGCCCAGCCCTATTCAGGAACCAGGTGCACTCCTCCCCAGCCATCAGCATGCTAATCTCAACACTCACCACCGGGCCGACCCATCATGACTCATGGAGCCTGGCATCCCAGCCAGCTCCAGCCAATCACACGCCAGCACCTGTACAGCACACACACAGCCATGTCTAGAAGTTGCACTTCCACACTAGACACATACACGCCGCATACATCATTTCGCAGCATTTAATCACACGAGTCCGCACATACCAGACTCCAGCCTGTACACCCCACGCATCAGGAACTACCAGGGACACATACATTCCCCATGCATTCCTATGGGAGGGCAGGCCAACCTTACTCCACGCACTTAGAGTGCGCACGCACTTTCCACTGGGACACAGTGAAAGTGCGCAGAACCCAAAAATCACCATCACCAGGTCACCATTAAAAGCAAAAAGTTTAGGGGTGAACCTGCCAGAAGGGCCAAGTCCAATAGCTGGTGTTTACTGTTTCCATCTTCATGTTGGTCACTGTTCAAGTTGTTGCCAGCACCAACCACTCTGTGAGGGCTGGCTTACACTCACCCCATACACATCCAGCATAGGCGCCACTGTACATATGACCCTGCCAATAAAGGGGCCAGGCGCACGTGCCCGTGGCCAGTTCCACAAACTATCTGCGTGTGTCCGTGTGTTCAAGATGTGTGCATGAGGGCCCCGGGCCCTACAACATTACATTGTACTGTTTACAGCGGACGCAGCCATGTCCTCGCAGGCAGCGTGTTAGTCCTTGGACATGTAGCTTTATCAGCCACTCATTACGTAAGGGGATGTACTGGGCTGTTGTATGGAGGTCCACCCTGGGTGTGTGAATGGTAATTCCGTGGCTCTGGGTGTGGTTCAGTACAGCAAATGTGCAGATGCATGTGTCTCTGTTGCAATGTGGGTCCCTTTGTGGGGTGCAGGTTTGTCCTGATGGGACTTAGAGACCCCGTATGTAATGTTATTCTGCTTCCATGAGCCCTAACCTCACCCGCACCTGTGCGGCCAACTCCTTTCGGCATTCTGACACCTGGTATTTGACTGCGATGCAGTGGCATGTTGGGTGCAAGATGTGCTTGCGGGGGCTTCCTGCTGTGTGGTCTGTGCAGGGGCTGGGTTCTCCTTTATGTAGCTTGTCTGCCCTGGTGGTGGGTTGCCTGAGATGTCCATGAGCAGTTGTAGGGCATCGGTGTCGAAGGTGTGGTGGTCCTCTCCAGCATCGTTGATGGGTTGCTTTGTCTGGTCTGCTGGAGGTGTTGTTTGTCCCTCTGCAATGTGAAGGAGAGATGCACTTTGGCATTGTGTTAACATGTATGTTTGCGCATTGTTCTTGTTGACATGCAGACTGTATGACAATGTACATTGTTACTGTTTGGGCGGTGTTGCCAATTTGATGCAGGACAGTTGTATTTTGTACTACATGACGGATGTGAGGTTGTACGCGTACATATGAATCTAACGGTTTCCTGCTCTGTTCGATGTGTTTGGCCTGTTTCTGAAAATGAGCTGACCCAGTTGCGTCTCCTGTTCTGCAGTGTCGGTGTTGCACTTTATACAGCATTGCATGGGATGTGCTGGTATTACTATGTGTGTGTGCTGCAGTGTGCCACGGGGATCAGGCACATGATCCTGAGTCATTGTGGGTGTGCAGTGTGCTACACATTGTTGTGCTTGTGTGTCATTGTGCCCATCTCACCCCCCTCCCCCCAGTCCCTGGTCATTGCTCACCCTGTTGATCTTGTGTCAGGTCCTCTTGAGCTGTGCCCGGACTCCCACCTCCTTGCATCATCTCCCCACTGATCACTGTGGCCTCCATGTCCTCTGGCTCCTCCTGTGGCGCAGGACGCCCACCTCCTGTCGCCGTTGCTGCCTTCCTGTTGTCAGCGGGTTTGTGCCTGGTGTGGATTTTCACATCATGCCAGCGCCGCTTGCCCTCCTCGACACTGCGACTGCATTCACGTTAGTCTCATTGTGGGTCAACTGATGGCAGTGTACTGTCACCTCCGTGATGCTGACCTGGTTTTGCTGAGGACTGCACCCTGTCTTCCTATTCTCCTTGGTCTTCTCCGTGGTACCTTACTGGTGGTCTGTGGGGCTTGTGGGGTTGGTGTTGGCCTCTGCACTGGGTTCGGGTGCATCCATGTTGCTATGCACTTTGGATTGTTTCTGGTGTGTTGTTTTTGTAGGCTTTATAGTGTGCCTTCCTGCCAGACTCGTGGGATTAGCAGACCTGCCACTGGTGTTCACTGCTTTTTGTATCGCGATTGGCTTCATCGCAACATTTGTTGCATTCTTGTTTCGCATTTTTGTGACGTGGCGTTGATTTTAATGCAGTCATTTGACGCGGTATCTGGAGACTATCGCATGGTACCTCTGTGTTGTGAATACTTAGTTAACACAGCGCAATTTTCCCTCAATAGACTGGATCTTGAGAGTTGCGTTAAGTTACTTTTGCGATTGTTATCACACTTTCGTGAGAATATGTCCCATAGTGTTGTGGCAAGGTGAATAACATGAACTCATCTAAGGAGTCTCCACTGGGTGTTCAGCTTAACCATAAATCATCCAATACAGGTGTAACACAGCATTCACAGTCATTGAAAGATGATTCTTAAGATTTGTAGACATTATGGAGAATATTTACAAGCCCCTATCGCCAACACAACGTCACTTTCCATGGTGACGTGGTTTCTATAGGGGTACAAAAGGGGGTGGTGATGGACAGAGCATCTGAATCAATCAAACACTCACACCCAGTCAAGAGATCTGGGTTTAATCCATCACCGTTCTTTAGCCAACTCTGCCACCCCAGTTCAGACATGCAGACATGCAAATCAGTCTGACCCTGTGCCTCATGGGAACAGTCCAGCCCGAAATGCCAAGCCATGTCTTCCCTGGACCAGAAACAAGCTTCCGAGGACCGGTTTCTGGCATTCCAGCCGTCTTCAGCCCGGCTTGCTTGAATCCAGCGGCAAAGTGAGCAAGGGACTCTCGTCTGAGCATACCCTGCCACACTTATGGCCGCCAAAAGCAGTACAAAAGGGGGTGGTAATGGACGGAGCATCTGAATCAATCAAACACTCACACCCAGTCAAGAGACCTGGGTTTAATCCATCACCGTTCTTTAGCCCACTCTGCCACCCCAGCTCAGACTTGGCTATATGCAAATCAGTCTGACCCTGTGCCTCATGGGAACAGTCCAGCCCGAACTGCCAAGCCATGTCTTCCCTGGACCAGAAACAAGCTTCCAAAGACCGGTTTCTGGCATTCCAGCTGTCTTCAGCCCGGTTTGCTTGAATCCAGTGGCAAAGTGAGCAAGTGACTCACGTCTGAGCATACCTTGCCACACTTATGGCGGCCAAAAGCGGTACAAAAGGGGGTGGTGATGGACGGAGCATCTGAATCAATCAAACACTCACACCCAGTCAAGAGATCTGAGTTTAATCCATCACCGTTCTTTAGCCCACTCTGCCACCCCAGTTCAGACATGGCTATATGCAAATCAGTCTGACCCTGTGCCTCATGGGAACAGTCCAGCCCGAACTGCCAAGCCATGTCTTCCCTGGACCGGAAACAAGCTTCGAGAACCGGTTTATGGCATTCCAGCCGTCTTCAGCCCGGCTTGCTTGAATCCAGTGGCAAAGTGAGCAAGGGACTCACGTCTGAGCTTACCCTGCCAGATCTGCGTTTAATCCATCACCGTTCTTTTGCACACTCTGCCACGCCAGTTCAGACTTGGTTATATGCAAATCAGTCTGGCCCTGTGCCTCATGGGAACAGTCCAGCCCGAACTGCTAAGCCATGTCTTCCCTGGACCGGAAACAAGCTTCCGAGGACCGGTTTCTGGCATTCCAGCCGTCTTCAGCCCGGCTTGCTTGAATCCAGTGGCAAAGTGAGCAAGGGAATCACGTCTGAGCATACCCTGCCACACTTATGGCGGCCAAAAGCGGTACAAAAGGGGGTGGTGATGGACGGAGCATCTGAATAAATCAAACACTCACACCCAGTCAAGAGATCTGGGTTTAATCCATCACGTTCTTTAGCCCTCACTGCCACCCCAGTTCAGACATGGCTATATGCAAATCAGTCTGACCCTGTGCCTCATGGGAACAGTCCAGCCCGGTCCAGTCCATCACCACCCCCTTTTGTACCGCTTTTGGTCGCCATAAGTGTGGCAGGGTATGCTCAGACATGAGTCCCTTGCTCACTTTGCCACTGGATTCAAGCAAGCCGGGCTGAAGACGGCTGGAATGCCAGAAACCAGTCCTCGGAAGCTTGTTTCCGGTCCAGGGAAGACATGGCTTGGCAGTTCGGGCTGGTCTGTTCCCATGAGGCACAGGGTCAGACTGATTTGCATATAGCCATGTCTGAACTGGGTTGGCAGAGTGGGCTAAAGAACGGTTATGGATTAAACCCAGATCTTTTGACTGGGTGTCAGTGTTTGATTGATTCAGATGCTCCGTCCATCACCACCCCCTTTTGTACCGCTTTTGGCCGCCATAAGTGTGGCAGGGTATGCTCAGACGTGAGTCCCTTGCTCACTTTGCCACTGGATTCAAGCAAGCCGGGCTGAAGACGGCTGGAATGCCAGAAACTGGTCCTCGGAAGCTTGTTTCCGGTACAGGGAAGACATGGCTTGGCAGTTCGGGCTGGACTGTTCCCATGAGGCACAGGGTCAGACTGATTTCCATATAGCCATGTCTGAACTGGGGTGGCAGAGTGGGCTAAAGAACGGTGATGGATTAAACCCAGATCTTTTGACTGGGTGTGAGTGTTTGATTGATTCAGATGCTCCGTCCATCACCACCCCCTTTTGTACCGCTTTTGGCCGCCATAAGTGTGGCAGGGTATACTCAGACGTGAGTCCCTTGCTCACTTTGCCACTGGATTCAAGCAAGCCGGGCTGAAGACGGCTGCGATGCCAGAAACCGGTCCTCGGAAGCTTGTTTCCGGTCCAGGGAAGACATGGCTTGGCAGTTCGGACTGGACTGTTCCCATGAGGCACAGGGTCAGACTGATTTGCATATAGCCCTGTCTGAACTGGGGTGGCAGAGTGGGCTAAAGAACGGTGATGGATTAAACCCAGATCTTTTGACTGGTTGTGACTGTTTGATTGATTCAGATGCTCCGTCCATCATCACCCCCTTTTGTACCGCTTTTGGCCGCCATAAGTGTGGCAGGGTATGCTCAGACATGAGTCCCTTGCTCACTTTGCCACTGGATTCAAACAAGCCGGGCTGAAGACGGCTGGAATGCCAGAAACCCAGCTTTCCGAAGTTTTGTATCCGGTCCAGGGAAGACATGGCTTGGCAGTTCGGTCTGGACTGTTCCCATGAGGCACAGGGTCAGACTGATTTGCATATAGCCATGTCTGAACTGGGGTGGCAGAGTGGGCTAAAGAACGGTGATGGATTAAACCCAGATCTTTTGACTGGGTGTGAGTATTTGATTCATTCAGATGCTCCGTCCATCACCACCCCCTTTTGTACCGCTTTTGGCCGCCATAAGTGTGGCAGGGTATGCTCAGATGTGAGTCCCTTGCTCACTTTGCCACTGGATTCAAGCAAGCCGGGCTGAAGACCGCTGGAATGCCAGAAACCGGTCCTCGGAAGCTTGTTTCTGGTCCAGGGAAGACATGGCTTGGCAGTTCGGGCTGGACTGTTCCCATGAGGCACAGGGTCAGACTGATTTGCATATAGCCATGTCTGAACTGGGGTGGCAGACTGGGCTAAAGAACCGTGATGGATTAAACCCAGATCTTTTGACTGGGTGTGAGTGTTTGATTTATTCAGATGCTACGTCCATCACCACCCCCTTTTGTGACGCTTTTGGCCGCCAAAAGTGTGGCAGGGTATGCTCAGACGTGAGTCCCTTGCTCACTTTTCCAGTGGATTCAAGCAAGCCGGGCTGAAGACGGCTGGAATGGCAGAAACCGGTCCTCAGAAGCTTGTTTCCGGTCCAGGGAAGGCATGGCTTGGCAGTTCGGGCTGGACTGTTCCCATGAGGCACAGGATCAGACTGTTTTGCATATAGCCATGTCTGAACTGGGGGGGCAGAGTGGGCTAAAGAACGTTGATGAATTAAACCCAGATCTTTTGACTGGGTGTGAGTGTTTGATTGATTCAGACGCTCCGTCCATCACCACCCCCTTTTGTACCGCTTTTGGCAGCCATAAGTGTGGCAGGGTATGCTCAGACGTGAGTCCCTTGCTCACTTTGCCCCTGGATTCAAGCAAGCCGGGCTGAAGACGGCTGGAATGCCAGAGACCGGTCCTCGGAAGCTTGTTTCCGGTCCAGGGAAGACATGGCTTGGCAGTTCGGGCTGGGCTGCTCCCATGAGGCACAGGGTCAGACTGATTTGCATATAGCCATGTCTGAACTGGGGTGGCAGAGTGGGCTAAAGAACGTGATGGATTAAACCCAGATCTTTTGACTGGGTGTGAGTGTTTGATTGATTCAGATGCTCCGTCCTTCACCACCCCCTTTTGTACCGCTTTTGGCCGCCATAAGTGCGGCAGGGTATGCTCAGACGTGAATCCCTTACTCACTTTGCCACTGGATTCAAGCTAGCCGGGCTGAAGACGGCTGGAATGCCAGAAACCGGTCCTCGGGAGCTTGTTTCCGGTCCAGGGAAGACATGGCTTGGCAGTTCGGGCTGGACTGTTCCCATGAGGCACAGGGTCAGACTGATTTGCATATAGCCATGTCTGAACTGGGGTGGCAGAGTGGGCTAAAGAACTGTGATGGATTAAACCCAGATCTTTTGACTGGGTGTGAGTGTTTGATTGATTCAGATGCTCCGTCCATCACCACCCCCTTTTGTACCGCTTTTGTCCGCCATAAGTGTGGCAGGGTATGCTCAGACGTGAGTCCCTTGCTCACTTTGCCACTGGATTCAAGCAAGCCGGGCTGAAGACGGCTGGAATGCCAGAAACCGGTCCTCGGAAGCTTGTTTCTGGTCCAGGGAAGACATGGCTTGGCAGTTCGGGCTGGACTGTTCCCATGAGGCACAGGGTCAGACTGATTTGCATATAGCCATGTCTGAACTGGGGTGGCAGAGTGGGCTAAAGAACGGTGATGGATTAAACCCAGATCTTTTGACTGGGTGTGAGTGTTTGATTGATTCAGATGCTCCGTCCATCACCACCCCCTTTTGTACCGCTTTTGGCCGCCATAAGTGTGGCAGGGTATGCTCAGACGCGAGTCCCTTGCTCACTTTGCCACTGGATTCAAGCAAGCCGGGCTAAAGACGGCTGGGATGCCAGAAACCGGTCTTCGGAAGCTTGTTTCCGGTCCAGGGAAGACATGGCTTGGCAGTTCGGGCTGGACTGTTCCCATGAGGCACAGGATCAGACTGCTTTGCATATAGCCATGTCTGAACTGGGGGGACAGAGTGGGCTAAAGAACGGTGATGGATTAAACCCAGATCTTTTGACTGGGTGTGAGTGTTTGATTGATTCAGATGCTCCGTCCATCACCACCCCCTTTTGTACCGCTTTTGGCCGCCATAAGTGTGGCAGCGTATGCTCAGACGTGAGTCCCTGGCTCACTTTGCCACTGGATTCAAGCAAGCCGGGCTGAAGACGGCTGGAATGCCAGAAACCGGTCCTCGGAAGCTTGTTTCCGGTCCAGGGAAGACATGGCTTGGCAGTTCGGGCTGGACTGTTCCCATGAGGCACAGTGTCAGACTGATTTGCATATAACCATGTCTGAACTGGGGTGGCAGAGTGGGCTAAAGAACGGTGATGGATTAAACTCAGATCTTTTGACTGGGTGTGAGTGTTTGATTGATTCAGATGCTCCGCCCTTCACCACCCCCTTTTGTACCGCTTTTGGCCGCCATAAGTGTGGCAGGGTATGCTCAGACATGAGTCCCTTGCTCACTTTGCCACTGGATTCAAGCAAGCCGGGCTGAAGGCGGCTGGAATGCCAGAAACCGGTCCTCGGGAGCTTGTTTCCGGTCCAGGGAAGACATGGCTTGGCAGTTCGGGCTGGACTGTTCCCATGAGGCACAGGGCCAGACTGATTTGCATATAGCCATGTCTGAACTGGGGTGGCAGAGTGGGCTAAAGAACGGTGATGGATTAAACCCAGATCTTTTGACTGGGTGTGAGTGTTTGATTGATTCAGATGCTCCGTCCATCACCACCCCCTTTTGTACTGCTTTTGGCCGCCATAAGTGTGGCAGGGTATGCTCAAACGTGAGTCCCTTGCTCACTTTGCCACTGGATTCAAGCAAGTCGGGCTGAAGACAGCTGGAATGCCAGAAACCGGTCCTCGGGAGCTTGTTTCCGGTCCAGGGAAGACATGGCTTGGCAGTTCGGGCTGGACTGTTCCCATGAGGCACAGGGTCAGACTGATTTGCATATAGCCATGTCTGAACTGGGGTGGCAGAGTGGGCTAAAGAACTGTGATGGATTAAACCCAGATCTTTTGACTGGGTGTGAGTGTTTGATTGATTCAGATGCTCCGTCCATCACCACCCCCTTTTGTACCGCTTTTGGCCGCCATAAGTGTGGCAGGGTATGCTCAGACGTGAGTCCCTTGCTCACTTTGCCACTGGATTCAAGCAAGCCGGGCTGAAGACGGCTGGAATGTCAGAAACCGGTCCTCAGAAGCTTGTTTCCGGTCCAGGGAAGGCATGGCTTGGCAGTTCGGGCTGGACTGTTCCCATGAGGCACAGGGTCAGACTGATTTGCATATAGCCATGTCTGACCAGGGGTGGCAGAGTGGGCTAAAGAACGGTGATGGATTAAACCCAGATCTTTTGACTGGGTGTGAGTGTTTGATTGATTCAGATGCTCCGTCCATCACCACCCCCTTTTGTACTGCTAGTGGTTTCTATAGGGGCTTCACCTTATTTAAAAGGCAGTGTTAAGCCACTTAACGCTGCCTTGTAAGTAAGGCACCCTTTCACGTTATTCTTAGTGTGAAAGGGTAGGGCAATGGGTTATGATATGGCGTCCACCGCAAAACCCATAGATTTTTTACGCTGCCCCATATTTACAAGGTTGGTGTAAATATGGGGCAGCGCAAATATTAAGACCAGGGAAAACCTGGTCTTACCGTGGCGCAACAAGGAGAAATGTTTAATTTCTCTTCGTTTTTGCTGTTTTCATGTGTACTGCACTGTGCAGCACACTTGGAAACAGCAAAACCCCAATGATTGTTTATGTGCAGGTAGGTGTCCCTTCCTCCACATAAAAAAATTGTTTTAAAAAAGTTACATTTTGCAACTTCTATGTGCGCTGATTTAAGCAGCACACATAGAAGTTACAAAATGCCATTTAAAGACAATTATGTGCAGGAAGGAAGACCGGCAGTGCAGACACCTTTGCACTATGCTTCAAGGGTGCCTACATTGGCACTAGGCAGCTAAATTTAGTGCCAGGGGGAAAGCAGGGCTACACTATATTTTAGTAAATATGGTGAGCCCTGCATTTCTAAAGTGACATAGCGTGTTGTTATATTACAAAACGAGTAACTGTGGGTCTTGAAAAGAGAAAAGTGTCTATGTGTATCTAGATGACTCTATGTGTGCCTTGAACTAAAGGCAAACAACCGGATATTTACACAGTGTAAAAGATATCCATCCTGTGCTGCCCAATTCATCATCTGGACCACTTCACAGAGTGGGGAGTCCGTGTTGTAGTAACCACCTCAAAAGATATTATAATGAAATGGTTAACTACACTGGTGTTGGGACCCAGAGTGATCAATGGCTGTTATGTATATGTAACTGAAAGCAGTTCATAAAAATATTGTGAGAAAGAAAAGTGCTTGTGTTAAAATTGGAGAGTGTACGCAATAATAACTTTATTCTGGAGCCGTCCACTTCCAAAGATATAAAAACATATGAGTGCAAATAGGTCAGTTGGTTTAAACAAATAACTACTGACTAGATTTACTGGTCGACATGTTTCTGCGGAAATTAAAAACCCAAAAAGGTATCTACCGCTTATTCAGGACCCATTAAGTATTTGCTACTGCTCAAAATAATAAACATACAGTGAACACAAAAATAATAATAGTATCACCTGTTCACTCCTGGTAATCCTCCTGATTGGATAGAAGATATCCAGATGTCGAAGTCACCAAAACACACACAAATAGACAGGGACAAGAACAAATCAGGATAACAAAGCCAATATTAGTATAAGTTATCACAAACTACTACATTTTAAGTTGTTGCTCTTTTTACATATTGGTTCAGCTGAACCTGATTATAAACAGAGTTTGACCTCAGGCTCACCTCAGATACGAGAGGAACGTGCTTCTCCTCACCCGGCATACAGCTCAGGATAATGGGGCACCGCTCTGTAGTGTAGAAAAAATATTTAGTCATGATAGTCTTCGCGACCACTAAACAGATAAAGACTCTGTAAGTTAATTGGATGAAAGAGCTGACAGAGAACCATCTCTCCCATTAGGTTCTCTGTGCGCAAAACCTTGTATTACCATTTTTGGGGATCCTATTGATGATAAAATTGATCAAATTAAAAAGGCGGATCATCTATATCTTCCGCTGTAGACGACTGAAGACGCGCGTCAGAACGCGTATATTTTTGATAAATATGTTGACATAACACCCTGTTGCATCAGGACGGTGCAGATAACCTCCTACATTCTTTGACGATAAAACTAAGACTCTTATGGAAGTCGCAGAAATAAGCGCCATTTCTCAGTAGTATTATGCTCCCATGTATAGCACTGCTCTTGACTCAGCCCTGTGTGTAAGATATGATTAGTATGGGGTTTCAATACTTAATTTCTGTGCCTAACAGCACTGTCAAGGTACGCAAAACAGATGAGCTCCTATCCGTTTAAACGGTAAATATTACCGCTATTGTCAGTTTTAGTAGTAAACAGGCATCCGCTAGCGGTGATGTCATGCTCTCGGACCAAACCCGCTTTTTAAAGTCGTTTGATGCTTAAAGCGCTTCGCCGCTATATTTATTAAAGGCATCAACCGAAACAGAGACCCTGGTGGGTAGCGATAGTCCTACTCTCGTCTGAGTAAGTCCCTCAAGAGTCCAAGTGTTCTATTGGGCTCGAAGGCACTTTGCTCTGTGGGCAACGCAGGAAAGAGTCGCAATAAGCCACGTGCAGTTTCCGGCGAGGTGGGCAAAAGAGCTACGCCGTCTGCAAAACAAATCTGTTATCTGCGCTGTACTGACCTATCCGTCGGTCCTCCTGGCAGCCAACTGGGCTGTACGTGGAGGTATCTGGACAGAGTCTGGTATCTTTCTTGTTTACTCTGCCGTCATCTGATTGGATAGGGATGATGTCATTATCCTGTGACACAGAATCATGGGAATTGTAGTTCCTAGCAAAATATCATAGCGTTTCATGTCAAACTAGTGATTATAGGATGTCTGATCTTGTAGTATATTATATTCGCATTTCTTATATTGTGCATTATTAGGGACATTGATGTAATAATTTAAAGGCAATTTATCGGGTCACTTGTGTCTGCTCATACTATCGAATCATAGGATAGGCATCTCAATATAGACCCACTCCACTGGATCATGGGAAATGTAGTGACTAAATGAAATACGTGGTGATTCGTGTGTACCTATCAGCCAGATGTTATCATATGTTATTGTTAGACCTGGCATCTTTGGCGTGATTACCCCTATCTTTTTGCCTCTGCCTCCTGTATTTTTGATTCTGTGCTGGATTTCGTTTTTGCTGGTTTAGATGCTTTGGACACTCTGCCACTGCTGACCAGTGCCAGAGTGTAAGTGCTCCCTATGTAAATTGTTATTCTGATTGGATATACATGTTTGGCATATTTGTATCACCATGAAGCCCCTAGTAAAGTGCACTCGGTGTGCCATGGCTGGTGATGGCAAATGCTACTAGTGGGCCTGCAGCACTGATTGTGCCACCCACAGGAGTAGCTCTAAAAATGGTGTCTCAGGCCTGCCACTGCAGTGCCTACGGGCAGTTTAGAACTGCCATGTCCTCCTGGTCAGTGTCCCCACTGACCAGGCCTAACCCTTCCCTTTTCGTGCACATCAGTCACCCCTATGGAAGGCCCAAGGTACCCCCAGGGCAGGGTGCAGTGTATGTGAAAGGTAGAGCATGTGCTAGTGCAGGTGACATGCTCTGGTTGTGAATTACAGCCATGTTCGTTTTTCACTATTGTAAGGCTATCTTGCTCCATAGGTTAACATGGGGGATGCTGGCTACAGTGGTTAACAGCATTTCTTCCCATAGGAACAAAATAGGACATAAGTATCTAGTATCCCTGAACTCAGAATTTAATAACACATCTTTTAGGAAAGGTGGTTTTTAAATCCTGTGTTTGAGAACAGCACTTTTAGAAAGTTGCTGTTCTCTTGTCTGACCCTTCTGTGTGCCTGGGCATGTTTGTGTATTGACTGTCTGGTTTGTGAGTGACAGGGGCTGGGGAATTCCCCAGGAGGCTGGATGAGTCAGCACTAGGCTGAATGAATGCATTGCAGCCTGAGTGGTGGGAGGAGTTAGCACCTGGGCTGAATAGGGCTGTGCCTGCCTGCCACAATGCTGGCTCCACCTCCTGCTGGGCGGCTGAGGACCCTGCCCCTCACTCTGAAAGGAAAGATGCAGCCAGCAAAACAAAGTGCTCAGGATCCACCTAGAACTGGTTCAGATCGGGCTCAGGGCCCACATGCACAGAGAGAACAAAGACTTTAGGGGTATAAGTACAGGACCCCTATGTATGTTGGATTTTTGTCGTTTTGGTCTTGTGTAGTTTAGAATAAATATCTTTATTTTCCTAAACTGTTGTGGAATCAGTTTGTGGTGTTTTCACTGTGTTACTGTGAGTGTTGGTACAAATACTTTACGCATTGCCTCTGGCTAGCCTAGACTGCTCAGGCCAAGCTACCTAGAGGGTGAGCAGGGGTTATCTAAGAGAGTTATCTCCTTGCCCTGACTAGAAGCAAGGGTCCCTATTTGGACAGTGGTACCTACCTCTGCCAACTAGAGACCCCCAGTTCTAACAGTTATAATACATTTTATACTAAGTCCGATCATGTGGAAAAGTGTGATAATATAATCTAGTTTTCCATTTGATGATATAGTATTCGGACTACTTCGTCTGACCCGCGCCAAACGGCAAGAACAATTTTTGATATCATAATTCTTGATATATCTATAGTGACAAATTGTATTGCGCCCTTCAAGCTGGTGCATAACATTAGATGGATATCAAGGGAGTCTGTGACTACATAACCCCGAGAGAGTAGAAAATGAGACTCTAACCCTGTTCCGCATAGTTAACAGTGTGTCAACTTCATGTTAGTACTCATGTAGTGTATTTGGTAGTATCCTTACGTCTTGATTCACTGTGCTTAGGTAGGTATAATTGAACAATTTTGAAAATCGTATTCCTTCTCTAGAGTGACATCCAAGGGATATCCTCGTTAAGGCCAGCCTTATCGCAGTTCAATTTATATACCCACTTCTGCTCTATTCTGAACAGATGCTTGGACACGTCAGTTATATGTGCTGGAATTGTCGGTTGTTCCGGTACGGTCCACTCAAAATCTGTTGGTTTGTGCCCCACTTGTAAAAAGTGATTTGTTAGTCAGGTTGACTGTTTTTTGCACCTTATCGTGCTTTTGTGTTCAGAAATTCTGGTTCCTATTTTGCGAGTTGTCATCCCAACATACCTCAGGAGGCAGGGGCAGGTGATAAGATAGATCAAGAGACTGCTATTACAATTTGTAAAACGCCTTTGTTCCCAAGGGCGACCAGTCCCAATGTCAATTCTTGTGGAGCGCTTCGTTTGTGGACAGGCTGCGCAGTTCTCACAGGGATGGTGTCCCGTCACCGGCGGCATATCCCATAGTGTGCCCACTTGGTGTGCCTCTCTTGTCGGTGGTCTAGTGTGTATCAGTTGGTCTCTGAGACTAGTACCTCGTTTGAATGCAAAGAGGGGCTGTTCAAGGGAGTCCGTTCCAGTGTTCAGGATCTTCCAATGTTTTCGAATGATGCGCTGAATAGCATTGGATCTTGTACTGAAGGTATTGACACAGGTCATCCGTTGGTTCTGCAATTTCGGTGGAGATGGCTCCAATAATCCCTCTCTATTGTTGTTTGCTGCCCTCTTTTTGGAACGTCGGATCAGTTTCCTTGGATAACTTCTGTCTCCAAGTTGTTCTTCTAGATCTTTGGCATGCTTATTAAAACTGGCTTTGGTTGAACAATTCCGCTGAATACGCAGAAACTGCCCAAATGGCAGATTATCACGTAGTGATTTGGGATGGCAACTGTTATATTGTAACAGCGAGTTACGTGCCATAGGCTTCCTGTAAAGCTCAGATTTGAGGCCTTCTGGTGTTACAGTAATCAGCAGATCAAGGAAAGCCAATGAGTGTTGATCGTGTTCCACTGTGAATCGTAGAAAGTTGTTGCGGTTATTTAACCAGTCATGAAACGCCAAAAGAGCCGGCACAGTGCCACGCCACACTACCAGGATGTCGTCGATGTCTCTCTTCCAAACCCGCACTGATGTTAAATACGGGTTTGTGGTGTGTAATACGGGGTCTTCCTCAAATTTGTGCATGTACAGGTTAGCCAGGCTGGGGGCAAAAATGCTGCCCATGCTGGTCCCCGACGTCTGTAGGTAGCACTGCCCTTCAAATTCAAAAACATTTTCTTTCATTGCTATTGTTGCCAGGTTCATTATCAGGTAGATAGGCGTGATGGAATCAAAATCATGTTCACCCAATAGTGCTTCAATCACCTCCAGAGTTTCATTCTGGGGGATGGAGGTGTACAATGACTCCACGTCAAAGGACACAAGGAGATCTACTGTGGGGTCAAACTCAATCTCCAGTAATAACCTGAGCAGATCTTTGGTGTCTTGCAGATAAGTTGGCATGAGTTTAACCAAAGGTCTCAAAAAAGTATCGACAAAAGTCGATAGTGGTTCCAGTAGTGATCCAATACCAGAAATTATTGGTCGACCTGGGGGAGGTCGTTGTACTTTGTGAATTTTAGGAAGTACATAGAAGTATGGTCTTACTGGATGTGGGGTTTGCAAAAAAAGGGCCTCATTAGTTGTAATCCACCCTTCAGCGAGTGCTTCCTCTACAATGTGCCCAATGGTCGTGGACAGTCTTGTTGTAGGATCCTCCATCAGAGGTTGGTAAGATCGAATATCTCCAAGTTGGCGTTAGCACTCTTCTCTATATGCAGTGGTGTCCATTAAGACAGTCGCTCCGCCTTTGTCGGCTGGTTTGATTGTAACCGATTGATCTTTCATCAGTTCTCTCAACGCCTCTTGTTCCACTTTAGGAATGTTCATAAAGGGTTTATGTGTTTGTTGAAACAGGTCATGAATATCATGTTGCACTGCTTCCTCAAACGTTATTACTTTCGCTGGAACAGTGGCAGCCAGCGGGGTGAATGTAGAGGGTCTCTTAAGCCCGGTGTTTTGATCACTCCTCTCTCCGTATTTCTTTAAATCCCTGCCAAAGGTAATAAGTATGCACTGCATGTGGGCCGTTGCAACAGTGCCTTGTTACTTGATGTGCCTGCCATTTCTATACCAGTGAAACGTTTAAATAAGTAAGTTTACTTAGAAGGGATGCAATGTGGATTGGTGAGGGTGCAGAATCCAGAGCTATGTAGCCCACTGACAAACACTTTCAGAAGTGTGTGACACCTACTGTTCAACCTGTCAGCCATAGGTTGGTCTTCCCCCAAACATTTTGCCTTACTCCTGAGTTTGTTTTTGTGGGCCTCAGGATTCTGTGTACTTTACCACTGCTAAGCAGTGCGAAAGTGCTAAAGCTCTCTCCTTCAAACATGATCAAATTGTCTTTCACCCAATTGGCACATTTAGTTTACCTGTAAGTCCCTAGTAAAGAGGTACTTCATATATTCAGGTTCCGTATATTAAATGCTACTAGTAGGCATGCAGCACTCATTGTGCCACCCACTTAGTAGCTTTTTAAACATGTCTCAGGTCTGCCATTGCAGCCTGTAAGTGCAGTTTAAACCACCATTTGACATTGCAAAATAAACCTTTTGCCAGGCCTAAACCTCCCTTTTTAATACAAATAGGTCACCTCTATGGTAGGTCATAAGTAGTCCATAGGGTAGGGTGGAGTATAATTTGTACATTTGAGTTTTACATGTTCTGGTAGAGAAAAACGTCTAAATTCATAATTGACTGAACAAAAACCAACAGTAAAGTAACATTATAGTTAGGTGATGATTTCAGTGACAGTGTAATGATTTAAATGGACAAAACCACTGCAATTCACCAGTTATAGTTATCTTAAGTAACTATGGGCTAGATGTAGGTAATTTCCAATACCGAATTTTACCGATTCGGTATTTAAGAGTCTGTAAATGGGAAGGGGGCAGATGTAGGTAATTTTAAAATCTGAATTACCGAATCTGTAAAATTCGGTATTTACCGATTCTGCAAATACAGAATCAGTATTTCCCATTGATTCCTATGGGCTTTGAAGCCCAAGGAATCAATGGGAAATACTGATTCTGTATTTACAGAATCGTTAAATACCGAATCCTGCAAGGGTGCAGGGGGTGTCACTTTGACACCCTCTAGCACCCCAAGTACAGGCTTGTGTGCAATGTGGCACACATACATGCCCTAAGGGCATGTCTGTGTGTCACATTGCACATGTGTGCATGCACAGATGTGCATGCACACCTGAATTCGGTATTTTACCACACAATAGGATTGTGTGGTAAAATACCGACTCTTAAGGGCCTGTGGCACTGTAAACTGTGCCACCTACATTTGTAATTACAGAATCGGTATATTTACCGATTCGGTAATTTACCGAATCGGTAAATATACCGATTCTGTATTTTTCAGCCCCCTACATCTGAAAACCCTAATACCGGTCAGAAACGGCCGAAATCGGCCGTTTCCAACCGGTATTAGGGCTCCTACATCTGGCCCTTAAACTCATGCCCTAAGGTAACAGTAACTCGTACCCCTGCCGTGCACAGACCCAAAGGTATCGGAGCAATTAACATGAGCACCAATTGCATTACAGATCCATTTTGTTAGGCACAGGGAAATTAAGTGATTTTCCGAGAATCAGAGGAGTCCCAGCCAAGAATCAATCCCAGTTCTGCAGCTTTGAGGTCGACCATTCTAGCTAGCGTTACTTTACCTTTTGTTGTTTTCAGTGAATTCCTAGGTTTTTTAAAGTAATATTTTGTTATCATACGTAAAGACAACCTGACACAGTGAATGGCCTTCAACCGTGCATGGCAGAGGATTGCTTCCA
Organism: Lissotriton vulgaris; assembly: GCF_964263255.1. Taxonomy (NCBI): domain Eukaryota; kingdom Metazoa; phylum Chordata; class Amphibia; order Caudata; family Salamandridae; genus Lissotriton; species Lissotriton vulgaris. Next base: position 45,004 of record NW_028244487.1, read on the forward strand.
ACCCATTGGCTCACCCCTCCACACCAAGGCACTTCAGGCCTCGGGGACCCCTTCCCGGAGGCCTTTTGTTTTTAATGGGAGGGGGCGTGCAGCTCCCCTGAGCCATTTCAGGGTCCCCATTCCCCGGGACCAAATTTATTTGGAGGGGGGCGCTTAGTTCCTCTCCACAAGTCACAAGGTGTTCCTGGGGACCATATCCCCTGGGATCTTTAGGGAGGCACACCACCCTCCTTCCTGAGCCAATAGTGGTTTCAGGGCACCCACTATGCTCTCAGAGTAGGGGTAGTGATAGGTAGGAATAGTTAGAAATCCGATTGCCACAGTTGGACTGTTTATTCTTTTCATCATGTCATAATGCGGGCTACATTGCTTTGTTTTATCTGCCTAATAATCGCAGCACATTCGTTCTATGCAAGATTATGATTGTGTCAATAAATGTATTGAAACCTTTACTCGTTTCTTTCTTGCGTTTAGCACAGGTGTGCATAAGTAAACAATGAAAGTGGTAAGATCTGTTTCCTCGATTCCCTTTGGGATCAGAGTGTCATAATCGAGGTTACCAAAATTACCTGCAACCCCAGGAGTTCGGTTGAGGCACTGTGAACTAGCTAGGGATTAGGCCAACAGTCTCTGATGGTGAAGATGGATTCAGTCCCTACATTCTGAAGTACTGTTGTACTAAAATGCAGGCCTACTTTTTGTAGTGGGAACTGTATAACATGGATGTACCCTTTGCCCAAACTCTTTGGTTAGCCTTAGACACCATACCTTAATGACGTGGCCAGAAGTTGGATTGGCAATCCTTCTCTGCAGGATGGAAGATCAGCGTTGGCAGGGCTGCATGTTGAACACAGGATTTGTTCCAGGACAGTCATGACCGGAGTGCACCTGCAGCCAGGGAAGGCAGGTTTGCTTCAATCCAGTGGGAGATTTAAAATTACTGTTGCCAGGTGAGAGCAAACATAAGTTCCTTTACCCGTACTGATGTGAGCAGGAACACTACTGTGTCCTGGGGACGGGCTCACTGGGATACAGCCTATGAGCGATGGGGTCCCCAGGGCTTTAAGGGGGCTCAGTGAGGAGGCCTCACAGCCCCCTCCCTTTTAAGTTTTGTTTGGCCCTGAGGGGTAGAGTCCCCAGGGCTTTTTAAGGCATGGGAGGGAGACCGCACATCCCTCCTCCCCCTTTTTCATAGAATTCAGCCCAGGGTGGGGTCCCCAGGGCCCAATAAGACTCGGGGACGCCTGCCCCCTCCTCTCATTTTCACTTCAGCCCCAGGGGATGCAGTCCAAGGGGCCTCTCAAAGGGGAGGGTGCCATGCTTCCCTCCCCCTATAGAAATAATTTGGTCCACCTCCTTGGGGCCTTCGCCCAGCCCTGACTTTTTTTTTGTGAGTAGCGCAGGTTATCTGTATTGAAAGGGGAAACAAATATATTGGTGTAGGAGAGCATGTGTGTTTTGTTAAACTGATAGGCATGTTTACTGGTGATTTTCGAAGGAGAAAGTAAATTAAAAAGGGCCTAAAAAGCATCTGTCAACGTTTTTAAAAATGTATTCTCAGACATTCTAAGTTGAAACAGAAAAGTTGATCAAAAATAAGGTTCATCGGGGCGTGGCCAACAGCCGAGCGAAATGGCTGTGTGAGACGAGAGCTCCGTGGGTGAAGTGACCCCTTCAACGATCCGACATCTAATCCGGTAATCTCCAAAGTCTCTGAGGACTGCCCCTGAGGCCCAGGACCAGGCGGTGTTGATCGGTGCCCGAGTGGGCTCCCTATCCTTCTCTGGGACGGACAGGGTCGGAAATGGTAGCTGACCCCCTGGGCAGTGCTCCGGACACACTGACCGGTGCACTCTGGGCCGGGAACACACGTGAAACAGCGAAGAAAACAACACCCAGCAGCGCTGACGCAGGTAAGAAGATACCGCGTTCAGCATAAAGCAAGGCTCTTCTTACTGCAGCGCTACATCCGAAAGCAGAATATTGTGGGGTACCGTGTGTTTACAGTCTCAACAAGCGCATTCGATTCCTGTGCAGGCGCTGCAGCTAATGTGGCAGACACTGCGGACTCGTGCAAGTGGAAGATTGTGAAACTGTCAGAAGGTTACAAAATGCAGGACTGTGTCGAATAAAGATTATTTCCTCAATAAAAAGGCCGTAACATCACGCAGAAGTGGGGGTTACTCCTACAACTGCTCTCCCCCCCCAGCTCACCTACACCATACGGGGAGCCAGAAATGAAGAGCAGGTAAAAGTGCTTCTCGGCAACGTCACATAACGGCAGTCACGCCGGGGCTGGGTCATCACTGCTGCGCATCCGGCGCAGCGGGCGCGCCGGACGAGCGCCAAAGCCGCGCCTAAGCCAAGCCCGTCTGCGCCCGTCCGCGACCGATTCGCGCCGGGCGCGGGGCATGCTGCCCTTTTACCCCCTTCAATCAGGTATGACAGCAGAAACTTACTCGCCCTACGTTTTAAACCAGTCAACCACTACGCTGATTGCCCCCCCATTGACCCCCTCTCCAGCCCCTTCTTATGTTTACACTGTAAATGGACACCCCCCGTTTTAACCTCTGAAGTACTTGACTCACCTCCCCCTTTAAAGACTAATCCCACTTACTTTAAGGGAGGTCTCATTAATGCTAGATCCTTAGCCTGTCACAGCCAAGACATACTTGATTTAATATCAGGCCACGACTTAGATGCTCTTTTTATTACCGAAACTTGGCTCAACGACTCATTTAATCCCGACCTGGCTACTGCCCTTCCTCCTGATTTCACTATTTTTAGGCGGGACAGACCGCTCGGCCGTGGCGGTGGGGCGGCCGTGGCGGTGGGGTAGCATTCGCTATTAAAAAAACCTTCCCCTGCCATATATTTGATCTAGGCCACCTCAAAGAAAGTGAGGGCATAGGCTTCTCAATTAAAATTAATGCAGCTACCTCCTTTTCGGGGGGACTTATATACCGTCCTCCTGGGAATGCCACCCCTTTTCTTGAGTCATTAGACGAGGTCTTGGGAGCACTTACACTGCACTATCCCAATTTTACCTTATTAGGAGACATGAATTTGCATTTGGAGTCATGTGTGGACCCCCATGCCACTTCCTTCCAAAATTCATTAAATATCTTTGGACTGTCCCAACTTGTCACTGCGGCCACTCACATCGCGGGTCATACCCTTGACGGTATTTGCTCTAATCTTACAACTCTCACCACGTCCCTCCCGATACCTCAAATTTGGACTGACCATTCTTTTATTCCCTTTAACATCAAGACACAAGCCCCCACCTTGCTCAATAAGAAACGCCCCCCCTCCTCCTTCACAGTCAATTGGAGGAAAGTGACGGAACATATTAAACTGACCTCTCAACCTCCATCTAAACCCCCGAAACCAACTGGAGATGTAACTGCCGACTCCCATAATTTCCATGCTTGGATGGACCAAATTGTTTTGGAGAACTCCGTACCTAAAAACCAGCATGTGAATCAACACAAAAGAAAACCTAACGCACCTTAGTTCACCCAGGCCCTATCCGATAGCCATCTTCTCTGTCATAGACTAGAAAGAAAATGGAGAAAAACGTATGATGAGGCCGCAAGGGCACTTTATGTTCAACAAAGGAAATTATACCTCCCCAACATAAAAAAGGCAAAAAAGGAATATTTCACTAAAGCCATAAACGATGCCCATCAAAAACAAAAAACTATCTTCACTATAGTTAAGTCCTTCACCCATCCTAAAACTCTCACGCCTGAAATCCCACCATCTGCAATCTTGTGCAATCAAATCGCTGACTTTTTCGTTGAGAAAATTGTTAATATTCAGAAAGACTTCCCTCCTCCATTGACCACCTCTTATAAGGCTACAGATAACCATCTCTCGCACTCTAGTTTCAAACCCGTCTCCATCCAACAAACACGTAAGGCAATTCTGGCATGTAAAACAGGAGCCCCCACCGACTCCTGTCCACCCAGCATCCTGCACCATTTGATTGATACAGTTAATCCCTATATTAACACCATCATCAATGAATCTCTCGAGTCCGGGATAGTGCCTAATGATTGGAAGAAGGCCATTGTGAAGCCTCTGATGAAGAAGCCAAACAAATCCCCCACTGATCTTACCAACATGCGCCCCATTTCATTACTACCCGTCCTTGGTAAGATCACGGAACAGCTTGTACATGAAGAGTTAAAAACTTTTGTAGAGACTGGTAACATCCTGCATCCGCAGCAGTCGGGATTTCGTTCTGGTCATTCCACAGAAACAGCTTTGATCGAACTAGCTGATTCCATCAAGTTCCTGCAGGATGAGGGCAGGCAGGCCGTCCTCATCCTGCTTGACCTAACAGCAGCGTTCAACACTATCTCGCATGTCATCCTGATCAACAGACTGCGAGAGATCGGCGTGACAGACACAGTCTTGGCGTGGGTTAAATCTTTCCTATCTAATAGGTCCCAAACTGTGTCCTTGGGTCCCTATCTATCCAGCGAGAAACCTATAACATCAGGAGTGCCCCAGGGGTCCATATTAAGTCCTCTCTTTTTTAACATCTATATGGCCCCCCTCCTCGCTGTGATAGAATCTCATGGGATCCTCGTCACGTCATACGCTGACGACACACAACTTGTCGTTACGATCGACAAAAAGTGTACGAGCGCAGATCTGCGTTTCCAAAATTGTCTTTCCGATGTCTTCCAGTGGCTTAACAATAACCATTTATGATGCAATAGCACCAAGACCGAAATCATACCGCTGAGCAAAGATCTATCCTTCTGCCCGAAGGACTGGTGGCCCACAGGATCTGAGGCCCCACCCAGCGCTGTACATTCAGCGCGGAACCTGGGCGTGCAATTCGATTCATCCCTTTCTTTCGATGACCACGTCAGGATCACTGCTGGACGTTGTTTTGGACTTATTAAGTCTTTAAAAAAATTCTTTGATCTCCTCCCCATTGCAGCCCGAAAATCAGTCGCGGTAGCTTTAATACTCTCCCGACTTGACTACTGCAATGGTTTAATGGCGGGAGTGAAAAAGTCCACCCTTAAAAAGCTGCAGAGCATACAACATGCAGCTGCCAGATTGGTGCTGGGACTTCCTAGAAGGTCATCAGCTTCAACGGCGCTGAATACTCTCCACTGGTTACCATTACACAAAAGGATTCTTTTTAAACTTCTCCTTACTGTTTTCAAAACTACGAAAAACTCAGGACCCCATTACTTTGCAAAGCGCTTCATACACTACAACCCCTCGCGATGTCTGAGATCCTCTGGTACAAATCTTGTTACCATTCCAAGATTTAAGTACAAAACCAGGGGTGGGAAAACTTTTACCGTCCTGGCAGCTAGGGCATGGAACAATCTACCTGTCAATCTTAGATTAACTGACAAGGAGAGCACTTTTAGAAAACTCCTAAAGACATGGGTCTACCAACAATCAGACACCTCAGTATTGGCAGCCATCTAGTTTTAGTTTTCCTCACCACGCACCATCTCTCACGTACTCGCTGCATGCTAACTTAGCGCCAAGATGCTCCTTCCGGAGCGTATGTTTGCGCTCTACAAATACCCACAAATATCAAATATCAAATATCATAAGGCGTAGTGCTAACGCTGACGACAAGAGCTCTGCGGGGTCACTCTGCCTGCAAAAGACACACGGAAATGGGGGATATCGAAGAGAGACATCCTGTCCAGATTAAGATAGCTCCTGCATGAAATGCTGGCCTTGCTACGCTATCAGGCATTGAGATACTCGGCACTAGGCCCGCGGTTTCCAGTGGAACCAGGGGAATCACGCGCTGGCAACATCAAACGGACACGCCAGCGACGAATCCGGACAATCACTGCAGTGGTTAAGCACCCCAGCACCTGCGAGTAACGGACCCCCCTCCCCTGGTGAGCCGCGGAGAGCCAATCAATCAATCAATCAATGACACTTATAAAGCGCGCTACATACCCGTAGGGTCTCAAGGCGCTGGGGGGGGGGGGTGCCGCTACTGCTCGAACAGCCAGGTCTTCAGCTTCTTCCTGAAGGAGAGGTGGTCTTGGGTCAGGCGCAGGTCGGGAGGGAGGGAGTTCCAGGTCTTGGCGGCCAGGTAGGAGAAGGACCTTCCTCCTGTAGTCGCTCGTCGGATGCGGGGGACGGCGGCGAGGGCGTGGTTGGCTGATCGGAGGTGGCGTTTGGGAGCGTAGAAGTTGAGTCGGCTGTTGAGGTAGCTCGGGCCTTGGTCGTGTAGGGCTTTGTGTGCGTGGGTGAGGAGGCGGAAGGTGATTCTTTTGTTGACGGGGAGCCAGTGAAGGTCTCTCAGATGTCCGGAGATGTGGCTGGTTCGTGGGATGTCGAGGATGAGTCTGGCTGAGGCGTTCTGGATCCGCTGGAGTCTCTTCTGGAGCTTGGCGGTGGTGCCGGCGTAGAGGGCGTTGCCGTAGTCCAGTCGGCTGGTGACGAGGGCCTGGGTGACGGTCTTCCTGGTCTCGGTGGGGATCCACCAGAAGATCTTCCGTAGCATGCGTAGGATGTTGAAGCACGCCGAGGAGACGTTGTTGACTTGCCTGGTCATGGAGAGGGAGGAGTCCAGGATGAAGCCCAGGTTGCGTGCGTGGTCTGTTGGTTTGGGTGCGGTGCCCAGGGCGGGAGGCCACCAGGAGTCGTCCCAGGCGGAGGGCGAGGAGCCCAGGATGAGGACCTCCGTCTTGTCCGAGTTCAGTTTCAGGCGGCTGGTCGTCATCCACTCGGCCACCTCTTTCATCCCTTCGTGCAGGTTGGCTCTGGCGGCGGCGGGGTCGTTGGTCAGGGAGAGGATCAGCTGGGTGTCGTCGGCGTAGGAGATTATGCTGAGGTTGTGTTTGCGTACGATGGCCGCGAGGGGGCTCATGTAGACGTTGAAGAGGGTGGGGCTCAGAGATGATCCTTGAGGGACGCCGCAGATGACTTCGGAGGCCTCTGACTTGAACGGTGGTAGGCGGACTCTCTGTGTTCTTCCGTCGAGGAAGGAGATGATCCATTCCAGCGCCTTGTCCTGGATTCCGATGTTGCTGAGGCGCCGTACTAGGGTGCGGTGGCAGACCGTGTCGAATGCCGCGGAGAGGTCTAGGAGGATGAGGGCCACTGTTTCTCCATTGTCCATCAGGGCTCGGATGTCATCGGTGGCGGCGATGAGGGCGGTCTCGGTGCTGTGATTGGCTCGGAAGCCGGACTGTGAGGGGTCGAGGGATCCGTTCGTCTCGAGGAAGGCGGCCATCTGCTTGTTGACGGTCTTCTCGATGACTTTAGCTGGAAACGGGAGGAGCGAGATGGGGAGGTAGTTCTTGAGGTCGGTGGGGTCTGCTGTTGGTTTCTTGAGTAGAGCGCTGAGTTCGGCGTGTTTCCAGCTCTCAGGGAAGATGGCGGTGTCGAAGGATGTGTTGATGATGTCTCGCAAGTGGGGTGCGATGACAGCGTCGGCCTTGTTGAAGACGTGGTGAGGGCAGGGGTCGGTCGGTGATCCGGAGTGGATGGAGTTCATCGTGCGGATGGTGTCTTCGGTGCTGATCGGGGTCCAGGCGTGGAGGGTGGTGGTGGGGGGTGGTTGTTCGGTCATGGTGTGCGTTGGTTGGTTGTTGAAGCTGTTGTGTATGTCCGCGATCTTGTTGTGGAAGTATGAGGCGAGGGAGTTGCAGAGGTCTTGCGATGGGGTGATGTCGTTGTTTCCTGCGCTGGGGTTGGAAAGCTCTTTCACGATGTTGAAGAGTTCCTTGCAGTTGTGTGCGTTGTTGTCCAACCGGTCCTTGAAAGCTGTTTTCTTGGCAGCGCGGATCAGCTGGTGGTGTTTCCGGGTGGCAAGTTTGAAGGAGGTCCTGTTGTCCGGTGTCGGTTCCCTTCTCCAGACTTTCTCGAGGGCTCGGCAGTTCTTCTTGGAGCTCTTGAGTTCGTCGGTGAACCATGGGGCCTTCTTGCTGCCGGGTCTGCTAGGCGGGGTCTTCAGTGGGGCGAGTTCGTCAGCGCAGTTGCTTATCCACTAAGCCACTAAGACAGAGTCACATACGCGGCCTACGACGAGGTCGCAGCCAGAAGGCATATCCGGCAGGACCTGGTACTAACCCCGACTCATTGGTGACCCACAACAGAACAGACCAGTCCACAAAAAGGAACGCTATGGTGGGCAGAGGAACGAAAACGCAGACGGCCCAGGCTAGGCTGGACAAGTACGCATACGAGAAACACAACCCACCAGTAACAGAGAACAGGACGCCCAAGGGGAAAACGCCAGAGGGAGACAGAAATAAGAAAATCACACTTGAAGACGTGATGAAAGTGCTGATACAGGTACAGACCACGGTGGGGACAATATCTACAGACATCACCCTGCTCCGAGTGGACTTTCACAAGATGACGGAAAGGATAAAGGAGGTGGAAATAGTCGCGAAATCACTTGTTGATGATGTCTCAGAATAACAAACGGCAATGGTACGCATTGAACACGAAAATAAACTGCTTAAAGAGAAGCTGGACGACCAGGAAGGACGCTCCAGAAGAAATAACGTCAGAATTTTAGGGAATCCTGAATCAGAAGGATCGCCAATGATGGATCTCTACGTGGAATACCTGATTAAGACCAGACTACAACCTAAGGGCCTGTCACACTTCTTCTCTGTGGAGAGAGCACACAGAGGGGCATATTATCAAGGACAGGCGATACATTATCGCCGCTTTTATCGGCAGGAAACTGCCGATAAAGCGGCGATAATGGCCTTGATAATATGCTCTATGAATTCCAATCGAAGCCCATATTAGATGTGAACACATCTAACATGGGCTTCGATTGGAATTCATAGAGCATATTATCAAGGCCATTATCGCCGCTTTATCGGCAGTTTCCTGCCGATAAAAGCGGCGATAATGTATCGCCTGTCCTTGATAATATGCCCCAGAGTCCCTGGCGGCAAGCCGAAGCCGGGAGTGGCTCCGAGGCCGGTCCTAGCTAGGTTGTTTAATTTTAGAGACAGGGACGCGATCCTCCAAGCGGCTAGAATCTCTCCACCAATTCGGGTGCAGAACTCGACAATCGCCTTCTTCCCAGACTACACAGCTGAAGTATCACGCCGGCGGAAGTGCTTCATGGAAGTCAAGAAGGCATTACGAGCACGGGAACTTCCATACTCAATGCTGTTTCGGCAAGACTAAGAGTGGTTGCGGATAGCAAGACTTGGTTCTTTGACACACCGGAGGCAGCATTTGATTGGCTAGAAGGTTGGAGACAAACCGGGGCACCTAGCTGCTCAAATAGGAATCCCCGGAACCAGCACCAGGAAGACCACACCGGTTGCCAGGCTTCGCGACATGGAACGCCGGACCGCTCGCAGAGAGCGACATCAAATGACGGAGAACACTGAAAAGTCCTGGAGGCACGCGGCGACTGCAGACATATCGATGACCTACGACACTGAAGATCATGCTGCTGTTGGACACTGGCCTAGGGCGAGCCGAGGAGGGCAAGAGGGGTCACCGACTCTATGGGACCTTCACCCCGGCAAGCAAGTAACATGGGTTTCAATGGGGGAGAGCACTCGGCTAAGTTGGGGGTGCGGGCAGTGCAAGGTCCATTATGCAGGGAGGCAGGGAGGTGGGTGGGTTGGGGGGAACGGTTTTCAAACCTGTTGACTCGAAGTTTTAAGGCAGGGCACGATGGTAAAGACACACTGGCGACGTCACTGAAGGGTAGGCCGCACGCTCCACTGCGCTCGATCCACTCTCATAAACACAACCACCTTAAAAATGACTCACGCCTCACAGAATGACACTCCTATAGGAGGAGCTCCAGAGACGCAAGTAACATCACTACAGATAATGACGTGGAATGTACGGGGCTTGGGCGACAAAATTAAGAGGGGGTTAGTGATGCAGAATATAAAGCGAATAGGCCCGGCGCTGGTCCTCTTGCAGGAGATGCATCTTATGGGCAAAGCATGTAAGGCTTTAGATAGAAGGGGCTACCACATGGCAGTACACTCAGAATTCACATCCGGTTCAAGGGGGACTGGCATTTTAATACGGAAAACATCCCCCTTCATACTTAGACACACCAAAACTGACAACCAGAGCCGCTTTGCGGCCGTCCAGGGACAATGGGAAGGCAGACCGCTAACCATAGTGTCAGTTTACATCCCTCCAGCGCTCCACTCAATCACACTGCCGGCGCTGGGGAAATTCCTCCTAGATTTGCCAGAGGGAGACCTTATCCTGGGCGGGGACTTTAACGCAGTTGCAAATGATATGCTAGATAGGTTCCCTGTCCGAACACAGACATCAGGGCCTTCCCGGTTAAGCGGATTCCTAGAAGCACTGGGTCTGACCGACATATGGAGGCACATGCACACCACCACACAACAATATACCTATTATTCCGCAATGCACAGTAGCTTGTCACGCATAGATTACTTCCTGACGTTAAGTAAGGGGCTCTTCACCATTGATGATGTAAGCATCAGACCAAGGGGAATATCAGACCACTCCCCAATGACACTGTCCCTGTCCTGCCAAGAGAAAACCCGCAAGAGAATATACCCAATTTATCCGGGATACCTCAAGATCCCTACGATAAGGAAGGACCTACAGAAAGTGACCCGGTACTACTTCGCTGAGAACACGGCGACAGTATCATCTCCCTCGATCCTGTGGGAAGCATACAAGACAGTCTTGAGGGGGCAAGCCATAGTGTCAATAGCGGGACACAAGCGAACACAAATACGGGAACTGACAGAGTTAGAATTGGATCTTAATGCAGCAAACAAAGCACACATGGCGGACCCAACGCCAGACTCACTGCATACACTGCAGTTATGTCAACGGCAAAACGATGACCATGTGAAGCAGCGGACCATAGACAACATAGCAGCAACCACACATAGAATCTATGACGTGGGGGACAAGGCAGGGAAAATGCTTGCCTGGTTGGACGAGAAAGGGGGTGGCAATAAGAGTATAGTGCAGCTAAGTGCTGCAGACGGGACGCTCCTCACACGTCCGGCAGCTATAGTCAGCGAACTGGCAGACTATTTCCAAAAGATATACACCCCGAATGTAGCGGTGACGAAACAGGCGGCGCTGAATGCTCTCAACACAATACCGACGCAAACACTTACACCGGAAGCGATGGAAGACCTAGAAGCCGCACTCACGACAGAGGAAATACAATTGGCCATTAATGCGGTACAATCCGGCAAAGCACTGGACCCAAATGGGATTCCCATCGAATGGTACAAGGCGATGTCGGAGGCATTGAGTGCGCCGCTCTTGGTAATGTATATGGACAGTCTGGAACTTGCTGAACTCCCACTAGAACAGCGAACAGCAACGATCGTGGCATCCCGAAGCTCGGCAAACCATCAACAGAATGCACCTCCTATTGCCCTATCTCACTCCTAAATGCAGAAGCGAAGATTCTGGCGAAACTCCTGGCTAACAGATTAATGCCCCACCTCTCACAATTGATCCACCCGGATCAATCGGGCTTCATGCCGAACAGAAGTACCTTTTTAAACCTTCGCCTGGGTCCATGGCCTCTAGCACACGCACCGCACCTTACGGCGTAGGCGGTAATACTGTCCCTGGACGCTAGAATGTCGTTCGACATGGTCGAATGGCAATATTTATTTGCAGTACTGACACACATGGGATTTGGTCCCGAATTTATATCCTGGATACAACTCCTCTACTCGAACCCACTAGCACAGGTCACGGCGAACGGTCATATTTCACACTCAATAAAACTGGCTGGGGGACACGCCAAGGCTGTCCATTGTCACCCCTACTGCTTGCCCTGGTGCTGGAACCAATAGTGACTCTAATTAGGACTACTCCGCTGTTAAAGGGGATTAGCTGGTGGGAGGGTTGGGAAGACAGAGTCTCCCTTTACGCGGATGATATGCTGGTCTATTTGATGGAACCAGAACGTGGTATTCCGGAACTCCTTGTGTTGTGCAACAGCCATGGGACAGCGTCCGGATATACAATAAATTGGACAAAATCAGTGATTTATGTACTGCACAGTTCAACACCAATATTGCCCCCCTGACTGTCAGCTGGTGGTAGCAGGGTCCTCCTTCAAGTATCTCGGAATCCATGTCAACCAGGACTCGTCTGAATTCTACGACAAGAATTTGAAGCCGCCACTGGACCGCCTGCGGCGCGATGTACAACATTGGTAGGCCCTGCCTTTGACGCTGCTGGGTAGAGCAGCGCTATTTAAAATGATGGCGTTGCCACGCTTCCTTTATGCGCTTGAGAACACTCCTTTCTTGGTGTCACCATGCTATTTTCAGCAGGTAACGGCCATGGTATCCGATCTGCTATGGGGAAACCGCCCTGCAAGAATTGCACACGCAAAGCTGAACAGGAGTTGGTATGAGGGAGGGATTGCGCTGCTAAATCTACAGATGTATTACTGGGCCACACAACTAAAAATCATTAATCAATGGTTACATATACCCCAGGACGATCCAGCATATCGGTCCGACCAAGCACAACTAGGCACACACAGTTCACTGGCGGCGCTTTGCCACAAAGGACTGGCGGCGAAACTTATAGGACCCACGAAACACACCGTGGCGTTGTGGCATACAGCGCAGGCGAAACTAAAATGGGGTGGCAGAATTACTAAACTGACCCCGCTGTGGGACACCAAGGCACTGAGTCACTTAAGGCGAAGCAAGGGCTTCACGTAGTGGGACAACATCGGCATTTCAACGGTGAGAGACCTGTGGGCAGAGGGGACTGTGGTCCCCTTCGCCCAACTACAGCAACAATACGACCTAGGCCCAAATGAAACATATAGATATGTACAAATTAGGCATGCACTATTGACAGTAATACCGGCGGGCACAGAGGTCCCCGAAGCCTCACCGATGGAAGATCGATTACTTACTGACTTTATGCAGCATAGTGCCACCTCCCTCACATATCGCAAGCTAGTAAACAATTTACCACACCCCACGAGCACACTGCGAGAGAAATGGGTAGGCAAACTGGAGTAATGGATGATACAGACTGGAATGCGGCACTAGCGTCCCCAAAAGAAGCGGGTCTTTCGGCCAGATTCCGATTGGTGCAACTTAAGATACTGCATCGGATCTACTACACCAGGACCACCCTACACAAGCTCCACAGGGCGCTACATCCCTACTGTCTCAGGGGGTGTGGGGAGGAGGGAACTTTCCTATACACTATTTGGGAATGCCCCACGATAGTAGACTATTGGAGACAGGTAATATGCACCATCTCGCAAACACTAGACATCTACCTACCTCCGGACCCCTGCACATGTCTGCTGAATGTATGGGACCCGAATGACCTAATGCGCCAGGGGCAGCTTTGGGCCACAGTAGGCATTATGGTTGCTAAGAGGGATATAGCGCAGAAATGGGGGGCAACGGATTTACCTACCTTAACGCAATGGTGTAAGAATATGGACGTGCTAATGCTAATAGAAAGAGCAGTGTATACGACGAGGGCAAACCCACGTAAGTGGAATAAAATATGGCTGCCTCTGAATGGTTATCGGGGTGATTTATGTGACCCACTGACTGAAGAAGACATTGCCAGTTCAGATGACGAGGGAGAGGAAAACTGAGACGGCCCCACAGATAGACGAGAGAGGTAGTAACAGCGATTGACACACAATAGGGAGACGGCCTGCTAAACCGCCCCGGACGTAGCCAGTGTAAGCGAAACTTGATACGACTGTACAATCGCATTGTCAGTATACAGGTATAGAGCACCGTGAACACTGTCAAGGTTTCTGTTTAAGTGTCTTTATTAATATCTCATTTGAAATATTTTGGTATATGTTTACTAGAAAACGAAAAAACAAAAAAGTAAGACAATATTCTTCTCTGAGTACGCAATGGTTTATTAATTGCTGCATATCTCCGATATCACGCCGCCGGACCTGACGTTGTCGGCTAAAGGGCTGTGTAAATTCGTCAGTAAAGAGAGTTACCTTATATCTCGCAGCCGGCCCCCAGGTTGTAGGCTCATTGCTGTGTAATAATATTTTGGTATAATAAAGGTCTTACAACAAAAACAAACAAAAAAAAATAAAAAATAAGGTTCATTAGGTGAACAGCCCTGTTTACTTTGGAAAGTGTCCACCTACAGCCATGCCACAGAAAACGGCTACTTGGCTAGCATTCCTCAATTATAAGCAAGTGACACTCTTACATTCTATTGCCAAAAGCAGAAGGAATTTGTCACTGATTAGGCAGATTTAAAATGTGCCCGTCTTGATTTCAAGTGCTTTATCGATTTGGCCTCAACCGACCTTACTGCTAACCTTGGGGCATTTCTCCCTTCCAGCGACCTTCATTGCAAAAACAAGCATTGAGGAAGCCAATCCACCTCGTTTTAGGAACTATTGGCATTTCCAATGCCTTTTGGCAATGCTCTTTATACTGTCAGTGTGCAGCAGTATCACAACAATTACTGGCGGTCGCGTCATTCCACTGGCTCATGCATGCTCCATTAAGCATGCAGCAACAGCGGAATGACAGGGCCACCTTTTGCTTAGTTTTTTTCCTTAGCCGTCAAACATGATAGGTTCCACATGGATAAATAAAGAGAGTAACAAAGGCTTTTAGCACAAAAGTGCATTTACATTTTTTAAAGGACTGCTGTAGTGGAGGGGTAACAGTGGGAGCTTGTAAGGCCAAATACTGGAAATACAATGAATGAGGAGGAGAACAAAACAGGGGCCTGAGGAGAAGCACTCATAGCGAAAGGAACATACAGCATCAGGGGACAAGTACATGAGAAAGCCAGAAGCACATGAAAGTGAAAGCAACCCAGGGAGCGGAAGAGAACTGCACAAGAGAAAAACTCTGAGCATGAGAGTGGACATTTTGGGGGAACCACTGGGTGGAGAGAAGGAGGGAGATGGAATACATATGCACTCTCTGGAAGTGCTTTACCAAAAAGAAAAAGAAAATCTCCTAAATGTGAGTAGTGAGAAGATTAGAATCCGGTCAATCACATAGATGTTAGAGGCTATGCTGCAGGAAGGGACAAAGACAAGATGCACAATCTTGGCAAGGGAAAGCCATCGAATCAGAAGCAAGCAGATGAGAGTAACAAAAAAAAGCCATCCAATGGTAACTATTGGATGAGTTTGGAAGCCCCTGTAAGTTCTTGGCAAGTTTTGTAGGCTCGATCTAAAAAGGTTATTCTTAAAGTACCCAAATTTCGTTTAACCTCACAAAGTTGAACCATTTTTTCAGCAGAATTTCTCAAGGTGTGTAATATTCTCTCTCCAGACAACAAACTGGCAGCTGTAGTCCTTGCTTTAGGAAAATGCGTGTTTGGCTAGGAAGGCTCGGTAAGATTAGCCTCAGGAGACCAAACTGGGTAGAAAGCGCTATAGAACTGTGGTGGTCACCCAACTTTGAGGTATATTTACAACAGACTTGACGGAGCGTGTCATTAGCCTCCTTGGCGTAGCGACACGCCCTGCCACTTCAAAAACGCAGGACTGCACTATATTTACATACACTGCTTAAAGCTGTCGCTGGCTGAACACTTGCAAAACTAGAGGTAAGCTCCTGAGGCGGAAAGCCGGGAGCGAGGCACTATATTTTAAAACTTTGTTCACAGAATACTTGTGTTTTTAAAACTTGTTGTTGTCACTATTTTTCCTTGTGCTCCAGATAACAGACTGCTTGTTATCTTTTAAAACCTACCTCCCTGACACAGTCAGTGCACGCAGCGGAGCCAGCGCTGACGCTGCACGCTGGTCACATACTCCCCCTCGCGCCCTCCCGCCACGAGCGGAGGCCACGCCCCTTTTTAGGCCACGCCCCCAGCCCACACTGCTTAAAGCTGTCGCTGGCTGAACACTTGCAAAACTAAAGGTAAGCTCCTGAGGCGGAAAGCCGGGAGCGAGGCACTATATTTTAAAACTTTGTTCACAGAATACTTGTGTTTTTAAAACTTGTTGTTGTCACTATTTTTCCTTGTGCTCCAGATAACAGACTGCTTGTTATCTTTTAAAACCTACCTCCCTGACACAGTCAGTGCACGCAGCGGAGCCAGCGCTGACACTGCACGCTGGTCGCATACTCCCCCTCGCGCCCTCCCGCCACGAGCGGAGCCACGCCCCTTTTTAGGCCACGCCCCCTCTATCCCCTGCCCAGAGCAACATAAATTATGTGCATTTATCGAGCGCGCAGCAGGCGAGCGCAGCGGGCGCGACGATTGCGCGCCGAAGGCGCGCCTAAGGCAAGCCCGTCTGCGCCCGTCCGCGGCCGGGCGCGGTCTAGGGCCATAACCCCTGTCCGTTCTCCCATTGACCCCATAACCTACAACAAACAGGCCCTATGGAACCTATGCCCGACAATAAATGAATGCTGCAGGCACAAAATGGAAGCCATTTCCTCTATCAAATGCCGACACTGCCCATTTCAAACGTGTACACAGATAGGTGACAAAGAACGGACCAAGAGCCTCAGAGGAGGTCTGTTAAACTGTCGTTCCCTCCCAAGACACGCCTTGCAAATTTGGAACATGCTCCTAGAAGAGGACCTCGATATACTCTTTCTGACGGAGACATGGCTAGGGGCTGATTCCGACCCTGAGATCATCGAATCCCTTCCACCAGACTTTAGTATAGCCAGGGTGGATCGACCGTTAGGCCGAGGAGGTGGCATCGTGATGATCAGCAAGGCCCCCCTGGTTTGCTCCCTTGAACCTCTTGGTATAGAAAACTGCGAAGCCGGCAAATTTGCACTGAAACTTGGCCCTCAGGACCATATCTCGGGTGTCCTCCTTTATAGACCTCCTGGGACCCTGGGAAATTTTAGACCAAGTTTACAAGAACAACTTGCCCATTTAGCGCTGAGATACAGGAAGGTCCTCCTCCTGGGCGATCTAAATATTCACTTTGAGGATATACAGCTAAAGGAAGTCACCGACATGAAGCAGGAATTACAAAATACGAATCTGATTCTAAAAAACCTAACATCCACTCATATTCATGGCCATTTATTGGACTCGGTGTTCGCCAACTGGGAGGGTATAACCACGAATACTCCTAATCCACTCCCCTTTACAGACCATTTTCTAGTCCCTTTTGAAATTAACACTGTAAGCAAGCGTGCCCCCCAATTGAGTGGCAATAATAGCTACCCATACCGCAAATGGAAAAAAATTTCCCAACCCACTTTTAACGAGATGCTAAGCTTAGATGGGATGCCGGGAGGCACAGATAGTGAAAGTGCAAATCTCAACTTAGATACCCGAATCCTTGACGCCCTGAACAAGGTAGCCCCTCTATCCACGGCCAAAAAGGAAACTGAGCTAAGAGATCGGCACCGTGGTACAATATAGATCTGCAGTCGGTCAGATCAGAGTGCAAAAAGCTAGAAAGACTTTGGCGAAAGGATAAGAATGATTGCACTAAACTTCATACAGAACAGCCCAGAGAAGCTATCAAAAACAGGTCAGAGCTGCTAAAGCAACCTTCTATGGAAACAGAATTAGCGAGGCAGACTGCTCATCTAGAGAACTCTTCAAAATCTATAAAGAAATCTCAGTCGTCTCACTCTCCAATTCTCCGGAAGCTGATTCCGTCATGGAATGTAACAAGGTGGCAGAATATTTTGCCAACAAGGTTAAGAAAATATACAGCTCTTTCCCCACATATCCTGCGGCTGGAGAAACCTTCACTGAACTGAAGGAACTAGAGTTGGCTAATTCAAAACCGAGGTTAGAATGCTTTACTGTACAACCCAGTAAAGAACTTGCAACCATCTGTACTAGCATAAAATCGGGCTCTCCTCGTGACCCCGCTCCTCCAAAGGTTCTGGGCGCAAGTATAGCTACTTTAGAACCATACATCCGCCATGTCCTTGCAACATCCTTTGACTCCCAGACCCTGCCAAGAAACTGGAAAAAGGCAATTGTACTACCTATTAGGAAAAAACCCAATGTTAGCCATGATGTCCTGGAGAACCTACGACCTATTTCTCTGCTACCCTATACCACTAAAATTGCAGAGAAAATTGCAAATGTGCAATTGATGGCATTTGCGGAGAAGAATAATCTCCTACACCCCTCACAATCGGGGTTCCGAAGAGGCTTCTCTACTGAGACGGCCCTATTAAGAGCCACCGAAACTCTACGTCAAGGAGCAGACGCAGGCCTAACCATGGCACTGGTCATGCTAGACCTTAGAGCAGCGTTCCACACTGTAGCACATATCACCTTGCTACAGTGTCTGAACAGAGGAGGTGTGACTGATAGAGCACTCGGTTGGCTTAAATCGTTTCTGACAGCAAGAAGCTTTCAAGTTCAACGTGGCTCATTCCAGTCTGAAGAGTGGGTATTGGAACAGGGGGTGCCACAGGGCTCTGCCTTAAGTCCTACCCTTTTTAACTTATATATGGCCCCCCTGGCTGAGTTAGTCCAATCGTTCGGCGTAGAGATTGTATCCTACGCCGACGATACACAGCTCTTACTCACCCTCACCCAAACGCCGGCTGCTGAAGCCAATAACTTCAGAGCCTGTATGCAAGCACTGGCCACTTGGATGGATACGCACTGCGTTAAACTGAACGGATCCAAGACAGAAGTCTTGGTAGTTGGTGGTGATCAACGGCTTTGGACATGTGATTGGTGGCCAAGCTGTTTAGGCGATATGCCTACACCATGCACTGAAGCCAAAAACTTAGGGATATGGATGGATCCCACACTCTCCTATGAGACACACATCAACCGTCTAGTAGGCAAGTGCTTTGGAGTCCTAAAGACTCTCAACAAAACCCTAGATCTCCTTCCTTTGGAGGCCCGGCGTACTATGACCCAGGCACTGATAACGTCACGCCTCGATTATGGGAATGTCCTTTTCCTGGGAGCTTCTAGTAAAAGCATTGGACGACACCAGATATTGCAAAATGCTGCAGCCCACTTAGTGCTTAGACTCCCACGAAGAGCCAACTCTAAAACCACCCTGGATGCTCTCCACTGGCTCCCAGTGAAAAAAAGAATACAGTACAAAGCACTCCTAATATGTCATCAGATCATCTGGAATAAAGCCCCCAGCTATCTGACAGGTCTGGTTACCAGGTATGAACCACGCAGATCACTTAGATCTAGCGGTATGGGCACGCTTATGACCCAATCAATCAATCAAAGACATTTCTAGAGCGCACTACATACCCGTAGGGTCTCAAGGCGCTGGGGGTAGGGGGGGTGCCGCTACTGCTCGAACAGCCAGGTCTTCAGCTTCTTCCTGAAGGAGAGGTGGTCTTGGGTCAGGCGCAGGTCGGTCGGGAGGGAGTTCCAGGTCTTGGCGGCCAGGTAGGGGAAGGACCTTCCTCCTGTAGTCGCTCTTCAGATGCGGGGGACCGTGGTGAGGGCGTGGTTGGCTGAACGGAGGTGGCGTTTGGGAGCGTAGAAGTTGATTCGGCTGTTGAGGTAGCTCGGGCCTTGGTCGTGTAGGGCTTTGTGTGCGTGGGTGAGGAGGCGGAAGGTGATTCTTTTGTTGACGGGGAGCCAGTGTAGGTCTCTCAGATGTCCGGAGATGTGGCTGGTTCGTGGGATGTCGAGGATGAGTCTGGCTGAGGCGTTCTGGATCCGCTGGAGTCTCTTCTGGAGCTTGGCGGTGGTACCGGCGTAGAGGGCGTTGCCGTAGTCCAGTCGGCTAGTGACGAGGGCCTGGGTGACGGTCTTCCTGGTCTCGGTGGGGATCCACCAGAAGATCTTCCGTAGCATGCGTAGGATGTTGAAGCACGCCGAGGAGACGTTGTTGGCTTGTCTGGTCATGGAGAGGGAGGAGTCCAGGATGAAGCCCAGGTTGCGTGCATGGTCTGTCGGTTTGGGTGCGGTGCCCAGGGCGGGAGGCCACCAGGAGTCGTCCCAGGCGGAGGGTGAAGAGCCCAGGATATACCCACCGCTATAGGAGAGAAAAAATGGGAGGTCGGTCCTTCAGAGTGGCGGCTGCCACAGCATGGAATAAACTTCCCATCCATCTCCGCCTGGAGCCTTTCAGAAACCATTTTCCGACGGCAACTTAAAACTCATCTGTTCTCCTCATAGCCTACTTAATGCCCCATGCCTCGTACTGTCCTCTCCCCCTTAATGAGTTTCGCCTCTCTTTTTTAGCGCGGGGACACGCCGAGATGGCGTACTTTCCATGCGCTCTATAAATGTCTTTATTATATTATATTATTATTTACAAGAATATGGTTCAGCCCTGTGTTTCCTCCTGCTCTGGCGCTACACTTAGCAGTGTAGCGCCAATGTAGGCACCCTTGCACCATAATGCAAGGGTGTCTGCCTGCAAGGGAAGATTGTTTATGTGCATGAAGGTCCCTCTTCCTGCATATAAACAATCTTGAAATGCTGTTTTGTCACTTCTATGTATGCTGGTTAATGTAGCACACATTGAAGTTACAAACTATAATTTTTTTTAAAGATTATTTATATGCATGAAGGGTCTCCTTCCTGAACGTAAACAATCCAAGGCGTTTTGCTTTTTGCATGTGTGCTGCAAAAAGCAGAAACGAGGAGAAATAAAGCATTTCTCTTTGTTTGGCGCTGCCTCCTATTTACGCTGCCTTTGTAAATAGGGGGCAGTGTCAAAATCAATGGGTGTTGCGGTGGAAGGCGCACCGCAACACCCACTGCCCACCCTTTTCCCTTTACCGACATCTGAAAGTTTTGCGGAAGGAATACAGCTGCAAAAAGAAAAGAGAAGACACGCCTGAATGTATCAACGCGTACCTGTCCGCGCCTGGACAGGACAGCTTAAGAAGATGCTTGATGCCGACTCCGAGCAGCGTACCCCCAGACCCTACGAAATAAGGAGCTCAAGGCACAGTCAAACAACACCACAGGACCCCTGGCCCAACATCGGGTGTGGCCATAACAAGAAATACGGTACACCAGTCCTGTTCTTTTGAACTTGCTTCCCTGATGAAGACCTTCACCTAAAAGAAGTGCCATCTAGAAGGTCGAAATGCATTGCCCCATTTTTGAGAGAGGTTCTTAGGCCAACCAAGTCGAGTTCAGACTTTGAATTTATCCTAGCCCTGAATCCAGGATTTTTTCTGCCCCTCTTGTTGGAAATAATTCCCTTGACCTCCCCCCTGGCATAGAAGAGCACTATCAGCCTGAGGACAGTAAAACGCTATAATCTGCCCTTGTTGCTCTTTCCCAAAGTAATAGGACTAACGATGGATGGAAAGACTCACATCCACTTGTACCATTGAAATACTCTTAATACTTTCTTATGTTTTTTGTCCTTGGAACACGCTTGTCTTTAATGTTTATATTAGCACATGTTTAACTTGTTTTTCACTGTATATATTTACAGAACACACTGCCTTGTTTAGATTGTACACATTAAGAAATGTTTCCAATGCCCATCAGTGGGTTGTGTTTGTGTATTGTGAAAAATTAAAAAAGAAAAAAAGTTAAATGCAGACATCCCAATGTTAATTAAAAAAGCGTTTGGGTACCGAAAAGTTTGTTGAATTTATGGTGTCAGAGGCACGCTGTTGTTGCACAATTACCCTTTTCACTCTAAGCATAGCTTGAAAGGGGGCCTTATTTACAAGGCCGCATTAAACCTCGTTAAGTGGCTTAGCTCTGTCTTGTAAATAAGGTGAAGCCCCTAACGCCACAGGAACATTGCAAAAAGTGACATTCCCACGGTGATAGGGGCCTGTAAATATGTCCCTGATTGTGAATGAGCATGTGAAAGTATGAAAGAGCACCGATGACAGAGTGAGAATCAGGGAGTAAGAGAGTGGACAGGGAGGCAAAGAAGAGGAAAGGAAAACAGAAGGAGAGTTTGGGTAGAAAGCCGAACAAAGAAGCTGATTGAAAGAGAGGGAGAATATAGAATTAGTGGCCAACTACAGGCATTAACGCAACTGATTTTCCTGTGTTCTGACATTGATGGGCAAACAGCCTGCTGCCTAGTAACTGATGTCCAGGCATCAAATGACCCAGGAACTGATTGGTGAGTATTATGCACCCAGTAGCTTATTGCAAGTAACGCATTACCATGCCTTATATGACCCAGAAGCAGATGGCCAGCCATCCCGTGGCCCAGTAGCTGATCGCCAGGTCTAATATGGTCATGAATTATGTGGCCCAGTGACTGGAGGGCATGCATCTCATGGCTCAATGACAGATAGGAATGGTTTATATTTCCCATTCCCAAATGACAAGACATTTTAAAACAGGGACTGATGGGCAGGCTTTATGTTGCCAATAACTGCTAAGGGTATTCCTTCAATTTTTGTAGCTAATGAATCGGAAATTACTTTCAGAGGAACCCTTTCTTTTTTCTATTGCCAGTACGTAGTCTGTTAGAACTGGTATCTGGCACACTTTTAAGCTAATGTGTATAGACAGATGTTAGAAATCTGATTGCCATAGTCTGATACAGGAATTTTGAAAGTCCGATTTTGAGAGTATCCACATCTCTTTTCAATATATAATTTTATATATATATATATATATATATATATATATATATATATATATATATATATATATATATATATATATATATATATATATATATATATATATATATATATATATATATATATATATATATATATAGATATATATAGATATATATAGATAGCGGTATGTAGCTCTATACTGTTGATTAAACAGATAATGACTCAGAAGAGATCATTAAGTATTGGTTTTGTGTACCTGGTTTAAAAGTCCTAAAATTGCAGGGCCTCATTCACAAAATGTTGTCGTAGGGCAGGGCTCAAGCCTTCTTGCTTTGCTGCCCGACAGCACAAGAAGAGGGCAGGAATCAATCATACGCATTCCTCTCCTTTTCCCCTGTGCTGGTGCACAATGGTGCAAGGGTGCCTGCATCGAAGGGATGATTGGTTTTGGGCAGGAGGGGCACCTTCCTGCACAAAGATAGTCACAAGAGGTAATTTCCTCTATCTATGTGTGCTGCTGATCTTTTAATTTTGCAGTGTATTCGCGAACCGATAGCAACATTTTAAAATAAACATAATTTAAAAATGCTTATAAACTTCAGCAGGGTCCCTGTGGGACCCCTCACCATATCTAGAGGTCAAGGTCTTCCTACCCTGCCCCCTTTTCATTCTTTTTATACTATTTTTGTCAAGCAGAGTCCCAAGATGGCTGGCAACACTTACTGGTTGAAGTGTTGGCAGCCAATCAAATTTTGCGAGGATCCGCGAGTCCACTGCAAGGACTCGATTCCCAGATATCTGTATTTTTTTTAATGAAATATCTCAGAAACTACTGAACGGATTTACACCAAATCATACAAAGCACACTTTCTGGACTATTATCGAACTTTCTGACAAATTTGGTGTAATTCCGATTAGCGGTGCGGGCTGTAGTCTTGTTCAAAAACTGAGAAAAATCCCCATCGACATCACATGGGGAAAACCCAGCTTGGAACCGCCCTTTTTTCTCGGCCCCCCCCACTTGATGGGTCCCCCTAAAAATGTCAATACAGTAGGGGAACCAAAAAGG
Source organism: Lissotriton vulgaris (assembly GCF_964263255.1). Lineage (NCBI taxonomy): Eukaryota > Metazoa > Chordata > Amphibia > Caudata > Salamandridae > Lissotriton > Lissotriton vulgaris. Next base: position 68,521 of record NW_028244487.1, read on the forward strand.
GGAATTTTTGTGAAGATTCGTGAATCTGCGTTAAAGTTATTGGCAAGACAAAAAACACTTTTCATATGAAATCTTTGATACTAACTATAACAACCTAAAAAAAGAAAAAGGAAAAACAAGGGGAAATAAAGGTATTTCTCCTTGTTGTGCCTCCCTTAATCTCCCCTCGGTTTTCGTAAGCTTTTGATGCATTCTCAGGTATACGAAATCTCGGGAATGTGACTAGTAATCAACTGACTGACACGTCTTCGCCAGCAAAAACCAAACATATAAACATTGCCAGGTGCACAGCAGCTGCTGCGAGGGATGCATTGCAAGGCACTGTGCAGCTTTCAAAAGGTGGTTGGGAATTATTTTTTCAGCAATAGGTGACTTTAACCTCTTAAAAGGATCAATCCAGAGCTACAAAGAAGTTATAGGATGACTCCAATAAATCTGGGGGTTGTAGTTTTGCAAAAATCGCAGTTCTCTAACTCTTAAAAGAAAATAAAGTTAAACATACACAGTCCATATAATGTAAATTATTCTATAAATTTAAATCAGAGAAACACAAGAGTTTTTCATAACCACATTTGAATTTTTTGGTTTTTTATTACAGCTGAATAAGAAAGTGAAGCGCAAAAAAGCTGTATCTCCATATCCACCTCCGAGCAAAGGTGATGATGTCAAGGAAGGGACAGTGTGCGAGGCAGCAGGATGGGGCCTGAGAAACAATGTGGATCAAAATCCTTCTAAAGCGCTAATGGCAGTCAATGTCACTGTCGTAAGCAGAGCCACCTGCAATGACCGGAAACACTACAATTCAAAGCCGAAAATAACAATGAACATGCTGTGCGCGGGTGACAGGAACGGTGGGAAAGACACATGCGCTGTAAGTAATTTAATTCAATGTTATGTTACAATAAAACAATCAAATAAGAAACTTCAAATCAGTGGCAGACGGTAACTTTAGCATGGTTGGGGGCCACACCCACACAAATACACACTCACTCACATCCATGCATAAACACACATGCACACACACACACACCCATTCCCAACACTCACTCAAATACACATGCTTATATTCATACATACACACACGCACCAAACATCCAAAAACAAAACTTATCTTCACTGCAGCTAGGTTGAGTAGTTTTCCACATCAAGCAATTCTAAATGTTGACAAATGATTGGCTTAAAGAAAAGCAGGTCTTTTAGAATGTTACTAAGTCTTTCTACATCCTTCATACCCTTATATTTTTCTTCCTAGGGAGACTCCGGCGGCCCATTGATCTGCAATAGAGAACTCAGAGGCATCACCTCATTTGGCCCTCAACGATGTGGCCTTAGGAAGCCCGCTGTGTACACACTTCTCACAGATGACTATCTGAACTGGATAAGAAAAATGACAGGAGGAGATTTGTAATGTTAATTTTGTTCTGTATTAGTACTAAGGTGTAAATTAGGTAGTGTGCATCTAAGGGTATATCAATAACTCCATATCATGAAGATGATTTCAAAACTGAGGAACCGAATTTTTGGTGAACATATGGGAACAATTACCTATATTCCAAGATATAATGATATTGCACATGTCTGAGGAGTTCTCACATATTATAAATGAGCAAGGTCAAATGCAGATTTCCTTTTTAAGGTAGTGGAAGGCTGCTGTGACTAACAATGTCATTTTTAAGAATCACAGGGTTTTTTCTATTCCTTATAGTACATGCCAGCCCACACCATTACCTTCCTGCAAATTGACATTAAAAATTTTTGGGTCATACTTCTCCTTACTTAAGACATCAATTAGCTGTTTGTATGTTGAAAATAAAATAAAACACCCTGCATTGTGTAACTTGTTGCAGACATGTGTAAAGCATTCTAATGTAAGTCACAACCAGATATAGGTTAGCACATGTAGTAATGTATGGATAGATTCTGCTTTTTGTACAATAAAACAAAATACTGTCATAAATATTTTCTCAGTGGTTAATGGAAGTAAGTTTCTAGGGAAAAACTTAACAATAACAGGATAGAAAATCTGAATTTTTCATTTGTTTACGTTGGAAGAAGTAGTAATTTAGCTGAGAAGCCTATATTTCACTTGGTCTGCTGGCTCTGGCAGTTGCCATTGTAACATCAGAACATAACCATAATTTTTTATTACGGTAGAGTAACTGTAACTTTCTTATTACAGCTGGTAAGTGATGTCTGTATATATCGGCTAATTCAGGCTCACCTGTACATTGCCTGTATGTGGTCATGGAACTCCTCCTTGACTTTCAATAGCGTTGCAATGTACAGGTGAGCCTCATGGAACTCCTCCTTGACTTTCAATAGCGTTGCAAAGGGCCTGAGTGCCTTTATGGGGGCTTGGAAATCCAAGGTAGCTTGCAGTATACATACACCAGCAGTGCTAGTAGAAAGGCAAACTACAAGTTTAGATAATCTTTTAAATTTCACATCATTTATAGCTACTCCAATAGATGAAATCATAGTTTCTAACACATCCAACACAATTTATCTAAATCCTTGTTTCACTCTCTTCAGACCAGCAGCATCACCAGTCATTTCTTACACATGGTAAACCCTTGAGAAAACCAGAGCAAGGTAATAAGGACCCACCCAATTACAAGGCAGGGTAAAATAAGCAGTTTATTCACGCACATAATAGATTTTTCTAGGTATTGGCTCCTCACCAACCAGCAATTAACCACTAACGATATAGCTCCTTTCACACTCACAATTGCCAACAAACTCCTTTAACTTAAGTCCTATAGACACCAAACATTATTCATCTCTTCTCCCATGCTCAGTTCTCAATCTTGGATGTAAATTTGAATTTCTAAATTTCTCTTCAACCTCAATTAGTTCTCTAAGCTTGTTCTCATCATTCTAGTTTCTCAAACCTTTGACTCTCCTCTCATTATATCCTTTAACAAATGCATGCCCCTCTTTACTCAAATCAAAAAACATACTACCTTTTAGTCAATTTAGTGTTTGATTTAGTTTGTGCAACTCGTTTGAGATATTTAGAATAGGTCACTGAATACCTAGAAATTTTAACAAACCATAAAAGTCCAAAAGATATGGTCATAGAAACTCTTGCTTAATGGATATACTGACAAAAACAATAGAAGCTAAACTGTAGTTGATAATCGTTGCTCCTTCACCCGCAAAAGAAGGGAGAAAACACACAAAGAATTTCTCTACTGATAATCCTGAGGTATTCATTTAATAAATTAACATAGACATTTCCTCCATAACCACTCACTAACCTGTCCTCATGTATTAATGGAATGTGTTCTGTTTTTTTATGTACTATTCTTAACTCAGTTTTAGAAAGAGTGTCAGATTCAATCGGGAAAATTAGACACAGCATTAGACCAATTAATACTATTAATATAACTAATAGTGAAACCATACTAAACCCTTTTACATCATTTTCTGTATGCCATCTACTACAGAGATTAGAAACAAAGATTAAAAGCAGAATTCAAAATCAAGAGTCAAAAGGCAGACTACAGGCTGATTATTTAAATAATAATTAAACTTAAAAAAATAATTTAAAATAAAAATCAGACTAGGATCTCTCCTTTTTTAATTCAGTTCATATAGATTGAAAAATGCATTTTCTTGATCTATATATTTTCAATAACAAAATTAGCCATTTATTGTAAAGTTAAAATTCTTAGTTTCAAAATCATTAGGATGTAACAAAAATTCACGGTAGTTGTGCTTCTTATTCTACTGGTTAACAGTCAAAAATGAAATGGCAACAGCTTGTCAGATTGTTGATTTCCACATCTGATTCTTCTCCTTCTGACACAGATGCTAGATAGGTCCATTCAGGTGATGCATACTTTATATTCATGATTCTCCTTCTTGCTGGTCTCTCAATAACAGGTGATTTACTGTCACTATTTACAGAATCAATCTCAATTGTTCTGTTTTTTCCTCTGATAAACTCTGATCTCTGATTCTACCAGTGTCTTTTTTACCAGTTCTTTTTACTGTTCCCCTTGAGGCACTTTCCCAACTTTTGCATCTTCACTTGTTACTACTGTTCTTCAACTTGTGCTTCAATCAGCAACTTGACTCACTGTGAATCATTTTCCCTTAGGGGTTCTCAAGGCTTGAATTTTCAATGTAACTTTTTCACAAACTAGATCAGAGACTGTTTCTTCTTGTTACACAAGACTTTGCATCAATACCTCACTCTAATTCCACCATGGGATTCTGACAATCTTTATAGCACTGTTAGTCACAAGCACAATTTGATGTGGCAGTCTCCATCTCGGCTCCAGGCAGTTCTTGCTTATGTGCTTCTTAATCAAAATCCAGCTACCTGATTTAATTTTGTGTGGCACTGAGTTTTTTTCATCCGTATTGTTGTCAAAGTAACATGACAGATTTCATCACATCAGCCACACCTTTACAGCAATCTAATAGAATGTCATCAGTTGTTGATACAAGTGTTGCTAAAGGTACGAATGCTACTTTCCTGGGTCTGCCCATTAAGATTTCAGGGGGAAGAGACCAGTCTTATTGTGTGGAGTACTTTTAGTGCTCATAAGAACAAGAAGAAGTGCACCAGGCCACTGAAGATTTGTGGAGGGACACACCTTGGCAACTTTAAGTTTGATCATGCAGTTAATTTTCTCTACAACACGTGATGCTTGTGGGCAGTAATGACAGAGGAACTTATTTTCCAAATGGAGAGCAGTACACAATGAATACTTTGGGAAATCAAAAGAGAGGAACAGTGTATTCAACTAGACAGTAGATCAGGTGCTCAGTGCCCCCAATGATACCCAGTTAATAATATAAAGTGAGTATGGGCGTGTATATACAAAGGAACAAAGTTGGGTTAGAGTAACATAACTGGGTATACAATTGTTACTACATGGTGCCTCATTAAATAATAAAAATCCAAGGGGCATATTTACAAAAACAGTGGCGGAGTGTGTCATGAAGCCTACAAGGCTAACAACACGCTCCATCACTTTAGAAACGCAGGGCTGCCCCATATTCGTAAGAATATGGTGCAGCTCTGCATTTCCCGCTGCGCTGGTGCTATGTTTAGCTGCCTAGCTCCAATCTTTAAATGGTGTTTTGTAACTTCTATGTGTGCAAACAGTCAGTTTTTGAACATTGTCTATTCCGCCAAATAAACAATCATTGGTGTTTTGCTGGTTATATATGTGCTGCACAATGCAGCACACATGAAAACAGCAAGAACAAGGGGCCTCATTTATGAAAAGTGACGCATCGCTGCGTGAAAACAGCGATGCGTCAGTTTTCATTGCGCCCTCCTTGCGACACCAATGATGCGTCTTATTTACATTATGACGCATCATTGCGCAAGGAGTTACAGATACGTCAGTGTTTCTGACGTATCTGTAAGCGCAAAAGTGACGCATTGCTGGAGTGTGTTACAAAAGTGACGCAACTCCAGCAATGCGTCTTTTCACATGGGGCAAGCCCCATGTGAAAGGGCCGGCGTCAGTCTTACGCCTGCTGTTAGGCAGGCGCAAGATTTTGACGCAACGGCGTCCTAGAAGTGACGCAGTGAAATCTCATAGATTTCACTGCGTTACTTCTACGACCCTTTCTTGCGTCAATACACCCCCCTTGCATACATTATACCTGGCGCAGGTATAATGTGGCGCAGGGGTTTACAAAGTGGCGCATCTACCTAGATGCGTCACTTTGTAAATATGGCGCAACAAGGCGCATTTTTTACGCCACTGGTGCGTCACAAAAAGTGACGCACCAGCAGCATAAAAGTGACGCAAGGGCTCATAAATGAGGCCCAAGGTTTTTCCGGGTCTTAATTTTGTTGCCGCCTCCTATTTATCAATAGCAAAAGTGCTGGGCTGTTCCTAAATTGAGAGGAATGTACGGGGCCCTGTGTTGTGTGGAATGTAGTAGGGCCTCTTAGAGTCCTACAGTTGGGCATCCATTTCGTTGGATTTAATGCCCTCACACACCCTTTCAGGTGTCATGCTTCATCATTTGGGCTTTGCTCCTCGTCGGGTCAGCAGTGCAATACCCGACGGGCAAAACCTCAAAGAGGGGCTCTTTAGCGGAGATCTTTTTCCAACTGCCGTATAGATGAAGTGCGGGTGTGGGGCCAGAAGTGCGTAGACGTGGGCAAGTGTGTTAAAATAAAGCTAGGAGTACCATGAATGCCTTTATTCTGGGGGTCCCGACGAGGAGCAAAGCCCAAATGATGAAGCATGACACCTGAAAGGGTGTGTAAGGGCATTAAATCCAATGAAATGGATGCCCAACTGTAGGACTCTAAGAGGCCCTACTGCATTCCACACAACACAGGTCCCCGTACATTCCTCTCAATTTAAGAACAGCCCAGTACTTTTGCTATTGATTATCCCTTGAGGGCACCTCTGTGGCTGGACCTACCACTCACCATGAGTGGTGATTGCCCCTTCCTTTAAATACTTCCCTCTCCCCCTTTGTTGTCAATTATCGCCTCCTATTTATGCCACCCTTGTAAATAGGGGGCAGTGTCAAAATCGATGGGTGTTGAGGTCGAACGACCAACACCCATTGTCCTCTTCTTTCACGCTAAGTATAGCATGAAAGGGTGCCTTATTTACAAGGCAGCGTTAAGCCACTTTGAGTGGCTTAACGCTGCCAAGTAAATAAGGTGAAGTCCCTATTGCCATCACAACGTCACAGAAATTGACGCTTTGGTGGTGATAGGGGCCTGAAAAAAACACGCCCTCATCTGTTCGCTCAAGTGTTAATGTTTTAAACTTATGCATTAGTAAGAAGTTCATTATCAGAATATAACAATGAGGGGCAACCCGATGCCTGTGCTCATACCATAGAGGCAACCAATGGAGCTAGTTTACCATCTGGGGGACTAGTGTGAGAAACAGAATGGCATGGTGGACAGAAATTGCCCCAATTCAAGAAATGGGGCTGGTCTTTCACCCAAACCACAAATAGGATTGTCAAAGTTTCAAAACAATTGGTGGCCCAGCTGCGCAACCAGTCACTGTGTAGGACAGAAAGCATTTTAGTTTACTGCCCTTTCTTGCCCCCTTACTTTGATCCTTGTAGATTAATCTATGACTTGATTAATCTATGACTTGATGTAGATTATATTGTTCTACTCTAACGATTGAGTTATGAAATATTGGTTAATGTCCTTTTATTTTTGCCCATATTTTGGAACGTATTCAAAGAACCGGTGTGTGCTTGCTTGTTGTTAGGATCAGATGCTTCGAAGAGAACTTTTTACACATTAAGGGCTTTACAAAAGTACAAAACATAAAAGAAGATTGTAATTTACATGTGCAGATTGTATATCTCACTTGCAAAGTTCAGAATTTTCAGCATGAATAATGCGTTATAAAGACATTTTATACACAGATTGCAGAATCTTATGTATTATATATTGCTAATACTAGGTCAAGGGAAAAAGTAAGATATCATAGGGTTCTTCATTCTTGCTCCCCATCCTATTTAGCTATGAAACTTACCATGTCAGAAAGTTAGAACAAAATGAAAAGTGCAGACACACTTCTACAGAAAATCCTATAACTCCACATCTCTCAGTCACTGAAGCAATCTTTCTCAGATTCTGCTCTCAGGATCTGTATCCATCCCCATGACAATGAAGACATTAACTTTTAATGACACCTTAAAAACAAATATATATATACCACCAATGCTCACCTTCACAGAAAAAAGCAAGCGGGAAACATGCTCCGGGATAGACAGAGGATTTAATGGAACAAAAACAGAGCCCAGTCCTTTGCAGTCCATGAAACGCTGTAATGATGGGCAGACGCGTTTCTGGACGTTTTGGCCGTCTTCAGTGCCAGTCTCACAGGCTGCTGGAAATCTCCCGGATGAAGCGGAGACCACTCCCTTTGAAGCCGTCCCACAGCTCCTCCTCCCAACTGCAGGTGTGTGCTAACTGTTTCCAACTCCGAGTGAACTGCATGATGGTCAGCATAGTTCATCGTGGTGTCACATTATGTAATGCGAGTACTAAACATCCTGAGATGCCCCTAATGTTCGGCGGTGAGCAAAGTGCCTCCATAGCGCACCCAGGTGAGGTAATCCCGTTCCGACCTCCGTCTTATCCCTTAATCAGGCAGCACAATGCCACCTCCTCTCTCCTCATTGCAAAAGATTACCGCTCAGTGGCAATAGCTTTGCAGACACACTTCTACAGAAAATCCTATAACTCCACATCTCTCAGTCACTGAAGCAATCTTTCTCAGATTCTGCTCTCAGGATCTGTATCCATCCCCATGACAATGAAGACATTAACTTTTAATGACACCTTAAAAACAAATTGAATGGTTAGCTGTTTTCAGGACACTGGACACTCTAAAGGACATATACCATTGCCCACGACCTACACTATTTGAAGAGGCACAGCACCATACTGATATATATATATATATATATATATATATATATATATATATATATATATATATATATATATATATATATATATATATATTCCTTTCAGATGGCCCAGATCATGAAGACGCTACTCCACGGAGGATGGTTTAACAAAACCTTTTATTGCAAACCACGCAAGGAGTCCCTCCATTTCCTGTCCCTGACGCGTTTCTGTGTTAACAAACACCTTAATCATAGGGGGAGGGGGAGCTTGGCAAGACACGGACTGTCCTTCAACATATTTTCACCAAGACGCAGTCACTTCCCAGTAAGTGGCATGCTGGGTGTTGAAGTTCTAATAAAGCCTTCCAGTAGGTTCCGTTTTCGTGCCATTCTTTAAAAATCCCCAAATTAGTTAATGTTTTTATCGCACTCCAGTGTGCTTGTGGGCTGCCTGCATGGCTTCTTTCAAGCATCCCTCGTGCTGGCAGGCGATGATAGTACAGCAGCCTCGCAGACCTGATATTGGCAGGCGGTGCATCTTCCGCGGCTCGGAGCCTGCCGCGTGTAACATTCCTTTCAGATGCCCCAGATCATGAAGACGCTACTCCACGGAGGATGAATTAACAAAACCTTTTATTGCAAACCACGCAAGGAGTCCCTCCATTTCCTGTCCCTGACGCGTTTCTGTGTTAACAAACACCTTAATCATAGGGGGAGGGGGAGCTTGGCAAGACACGGACTGTCCTTCAACATATTTTCACCAAGACGCAGTCACTTCCCAGTAAGTGGCATGCTGGGTGTTGAAGTTCTAATAAAGCCTTCCAGTAGGTTCCGTTTTCGTGCCATTCTTTAAAAATCCCCAAATTAGTTAATGTTTTTATTGCACTCCAGTGTGCTTGTGGGCTGCCTGCATGGCTTCTTTCAAGCATCCCTCGTGCTGGCAGGCGATGATAGTACAGCAGCCTCGCAGACCTGATATTGGCAGGCGGTGCATCTTCCGCGGCTCGGAGCCTGCCGCGTGTAACATTCCTTTCAGATGCCCCAGATCATGAAGACGCTACTCCACGGAGGATGGTTTAACAAAACCTTTTATTGCAAACCACGCAAGGAGTCCCTCCATTTCCTGTCCCTGACGCGTTTCTGTGTTAACAAACACCTCAATCATAGGGGGAGGGGGAGCTTGGCAAGACACGGACTGTCCTTCAACATATTTTCACCAAGACCTAGTCACTTCCCAGTAAGTGGCATGCTGGGTGTTGAAGTTCTAATAAAGCCTTCCAGTAGGTTCCGTTTTCGTGCCATTCTTTAAAAATCCCCAAATTAGTTAATGTTTTTATCGCACTCCAGTGTGCTTGTGGGCTGCCTGCATGGCTTCTTTCAGGCATACCTCGTGCTGGCAGGCGATGATAGTACAGCAGCCTCGCAGACCTGATATTGGCAGGCGGTGCATCTTCCGCGGCTCGGAGCCTGCCGCGTGTAACATTCCTTTCAGATGCCCCAGATCATGAAGACCCTACTCCACGGAGGATGGTTTAACAAAACCTTTTATTGCAAACCACGCAAGGAGTCCCTCCATTTCCTGTCCCTGACGCGTTTCTGTGTTAACAAACACCTTAATCATAGGGGGAGTGGGAGCTTGGCAAGACACGGACTGTCCTTCAACATATTTTCACCAAGACGCAGTCACTTCCCAGTAAGTGGCATGCTGGGTGTTGAAGTTCTAATAAAGCCTTCCAGTAGGTTCCGTTTTCGTGCCATTCTTTAAAAATCCCCAAATTAGTTAATGTTTTTATCGCACTCCAGTGTGCTTGTGGGCTGCCTGCATGGCTTCTTTCAAGCATCCCTCGTGCTGGCAGGCGATGATAGTACAGCAGCCTCGCAGACCTGATATTGGCAGGCGGTGCATCTTCCGTGGCTCGGAGCCTGCCGCGTGTAACATTCCTTTCAGATGCCCCAGATCATGAAGACGCTACTCCACGGAGGATGGTTTAACAAAACCTTTTATTGCAAACCACGCAAGGAGTCCCTCCATTTCCTGTCCCTGACGCGTTTCTGTGTTAACAAACACCTTAATCATAGGGGGAGGGGGAGCTTGGCAAGACACGGACTGTCCTTCAACATAAAAACATTAACTAATTTGGGGATTTTTAAAGAATGGCACGAAAACGGAACCTACTGGAAGGCTTTATTAGAACTTCAACACCCAGCATGCCACTTACTGGGAAGTGACTGCGTCTTGGTGAAAATATGTTGAAGGACAGTCCGTGTCTTGCCAAGCTCCCCCTCCCCCTATGATTAAGGTGTTTGTTAACACAGAAACGCGTCAGGGACAGGAAATGGAGGGACTCCTTGCGTGGTTTGCAATAAAAGGTTTGGTTAAACCATCCTCCGTGGAGTAGCGTCTTCATGATCTGGGGCATCTGAAAGGAATATATATATATATATATATATATATATATATATATATATATATATATATATATATATATATATATATATATATATATTCACATTATTTAATTTGTTATATTATACACTGTTAGAAGGTGGTTCTGATACTATGGGCCGCCAGAATCTTTCGCTTTCTGAGCACCTAATTGTTGAGCTTTTACTGTGGGGAACCTCATAAGTTTGGACTCACCCACAGTAAACTCATAATGAAAGAGACTGCATGGGGATTTTACTGGTGTCCCCCTGGCCTGACCAGGCCACTGCGCAGCAGCTGGAGTAAGGGACACCGGGCTGGTTACATGCAGACACATGTGTACATTCGTGTGCACATGTGTAGGGGCTAAGCATGGGAGATTCCTAGCGTGCGCAGCCAAGGAGCAGGTGCAGATAGACTGGGGTGGCAGGACTTATGCAGAATGGGGTGGTGACATGGAATAGGCATTATACAGTGTGAAGAAACATGCTGGGGAAAGTCAGTGTGCTTTACAGTGTGTATTATATTATTCTTTCGGGGGATAGGGAGCACATGTGCTAGTTTTACTTTCCAAAGGCCGACAGATTCCAGACATGCACTAAAGTCCACTGTAACGGATGTGAGAAGAAGTATTCTGCAGAGTCCAAAGTCATATTTGTGCTGCTTTTGGGTCATCCAGAAATGTAACATTTCTCTGAGTCAACCATAACCAGGGCCTGGCTGAGGGCTGACTTCAGCAGGATGGATTGATAACCTTTCTTCCACAAGCTAAGGCCTCCTCTCCATGAAAAGAAGATGGGTGGTGCTACAGGCTCATCCATCAGCAGCTATCTCTGGGAACCATACACCAGGCTGCACCAGGGAGGTAAGGCAGTGTGAGAAGTTAGCCTGGCATATGATGTCCACTAGTTCTAGTGGGCACCTTGCACCAGTCTAATCAACCCTTATTGATGGTGGTTGTAAAGTCAACCTTATAGAAAGCTATCCTAGTGGTAGCATGGACCAGCAGTCATCAGGCTAAGACTTCAGAGAGCGTATTAAGCAAATTGTTTTTACCAATTATAATCCCTTGAGTACCAAATGAAAGGACACCACACAAGGTATATATCAAATATATATGTATTTATTCTAAACACAACCCCTCTGCACTCTTTATGAGGTCAGTATTATGAGCTAATGTGTTGTAGTTAGTCCCTGCTGTTTAATAGTACAAGCACTTTTTATTTCAATTATGTATGGCCTTCTCTTTCCTTTGATTGATTGTAATATTTTAATATGGAATTTAGATAATTCTGTGTAAATTAGATTTTTTTTAAATTGTATACTTTTATGATTCTGTTGATGAATCGAAATAAAGCTTAATGAACTGAACTGAGGTCAGAGGTAAAAATACAATACAAGTCACTGAGTTAATATACGAAAAGTTGCACAGTATACGTTATACCCTAGGGGCCTCACAAGCCATATACTAAAATAGTGGTATAAGAACCATGAGAGAATTAGAAAGCAGGCCTGGGGCCTGTGGAATCGCTGGGGCTACTCTAAACAACCAAAGGTTAGGAATTAGGAGGCCCACCGGAGACGCGTGCAGTGTCTAAACACAGACGCGGGTTACCATTGATTTTTGATGGGAAACGTAAAACTTACACATATACAATTTAAGGACACTTCCGGATGGACTAGGATGGAACCCTTTTAAACTAGGACACTTCGAGAGCCAAGACCCACGGGAGCACCATAGTACTCGTGTTACCTCACCCATGGAAGCCGGGTGCATAGGTGTCTTTTCGTGTCGGGATTCGTCATCGTTTTCAATAGAGAGCTGCAAAGAAGTGCTCCAGGCGACCAGAGGAAAAGTATCCGGGTAGATCCAAGGGTGGATCAAAGATCTGAAGAACCTGAAAGCAGAAGGGACAGAGTCTGGGTCACTAGCCAGTGACCAGGATGGAACTAGCAAGGAACCAGGCGATGTCAGGAGATTTCATGTGAAGAAGTGAAGTTTGTCTCTTCAGCCACGAGGACCAGGAGGCGTCAGCGACAACCAGGCACTGGATTCGAGCTGTCCCACAAAAAATCAAGTTGACTGCAGTGTCAGTATCCGGACTGGACCCAACAAGCCTTGGCAAACGCAACCCCGCAGGATGTCGTGAATGGCTTCGGTGCAGACCAGCAAGGTTTGAGGAAATTCTCCTTTGCAGGGAAGTTGGAACAAGCCTGGAGCAAACAGGAAAGTAAGTTAGATTCAAAATGGCATCTCCAGGGGGCTCACTAGCCAACGGGCAAGGAACCAGGAAGACATGTTAAGCTGAAATGCAGGAGCGGGCCCCATGGGACACTCGTGGAGTGTGGAGGCCTGAGCATCGGTGCAAATAGTGCTCAGGTTTGGGACTTCAAGCACCCCAGTGCACAACTTTAAGATACCTCGAGAAAGGAGTGCAGCTTGCAAAATGCAGGATGTCCAGGAGTTCCGGTCCCACGTCTCTCGTGTCCGCCACGGGTCTCAGCTTTGCTGTGGGTGTGGGTCGGAGTCAGAGATGTCTGGAAGTCTATGTCCTGTGTCGCAGATTCTTCGGAATCTGGCGGGAGCCTCAAAAATGCAGACTGGCAAAGTTGCTGTTGGTGCCTGTTTGAACAGGGTGGTCACTCCTTGACCACAAGGGAGATTTCTTCCATCTTCCAGTCGAAATGGAATGTCGATGGTCCAGGATATGTCTTGCAAAGATTTGTCCAGGGTTATCTTAAGTCCTAGGGACTGGGGGGCATATTATCAAGGGGGTTTATCTCCGCTTTTTTGGCTTTAAAAGCCAAGAAAGCGGAGATAAAATTATCTCCCTATTACCAAGCTGTCGCTAACACCAGTTAGCGACAGCTAATAGGAGATAGCGACCATCTTGGGCCCCGCTTTGCATGTCAGTGATATTTATCACTAATGACATGCAAAGTGGGCGTGCCAAGATGTTAGCGACTGGAAACAGTCGCTAACATCGCTATCTCCTATTACCAACTTTTGGAGATATTCGCGCTAAGCGTGAATATCTCCGAATGCTAACGCCTGCCCTGAGCAGTTCTTAGCCATGTTATCCAATGGGAGGTGGATAACATGGCTAAGAGCATTTGCTCGATAATGCATGAATATCGCTGACTTTTCAGCGATATTCATGCATTGCGGCCGTTTTTTATCGCATTTGCGATAAACCTTGCTAATAGCAAGGTTTATCTGCGATAAAAATCGCCGATGTGCGGCGATAATTTTTGTCTCTAAGCAAGTTAGAGACAAAAATTATCGCTAGTTGTTGGTAATATGCCCCTGGGTTCCTATACTTATACTAAGTTTAGGGGTAGGACTATCTTTAAGGTCCCTCCTATGGGTGGACCTGAGAAGGGGGTGTAAAATCTAATGGAATAGAGTCAGGTGGGACAGTATCAGATAAGATAGTGTGGTATGAGGCGAGGGTAGACAGGGCTATTTTAAAATCAGGAAACTGGGGAAAATATGTATTGGATAGTTGAAAGGAGGAGCATATGGTCGATAAATCCAATAAGGAACCATTAACGAATAGCTCATCCAAATACATAATACCTTTGTCGATCCATTCTTTCCAAAAAAGGGCTTTGTTATTGATCTTCAGAGAATGATTGTTCCATAGCGGGATAAGGGAGTGTAAATGTGCCTGAGAAAAAGAGGAACGAAACAATGAGAGGGAGAGCGCCCTGGAGAGTTTAAAAGTGGGTGAAAGAAATACCTTAGGGGGCTGAGATAAATGGGTAGCAGCGAGGAAAGGGAAAGGCGAAAGCTGAGCTAACTCTAGGGCACTCCATGCAGTGATAAGGGGGAGAGGACGAGTTTGCAAGGAATGGCCAGATTTGTTTCAAGGTGAAGGAAGAATGAAAACGAACGAGGTTGGGAACATTTACACCTCCTAAATGTTTTGGTTGCTGAAGGCGAGACAGGGATATCCTGGATTTATGATTATTCCAAAGGAAACGAGCAAGGATGCGATTAATAAGTGTGAAAAAATAGGCAGGGAGAGAAATAGGCAACATAGAAAGATAAAAATTAATAATGGGGAGAAGCATCATTTTAATAGTTGCCAGTGATAAAAATAGGGGGGACCATCGCTCTATGAGAGCAGAAAGCTTGGAAAGAATATCTTTATGATTAATTTTGATGATGTCTTTGATAGATGGGGCGTATAGGACACCAAAACATTTAATGCTCGTAGGGTTCCATTCAAAACCGGAACCATGAAATAAATGTGAAAGGCAGTATTTGTTAAGAGGTAAGACTTCAGACTTATCGATATTCAACTTATATCCAGAGACTGAGGAATATTCAGTAAGTAAAAAGAAAAGAGCAGGTAAAGAAGTTGTGGGTTTAGAGATATAAAGTAAAATATCATCAGCATAAGTTGTGAATTTGATATTGACAGAGGGAGATAATTTCACTGCATAGTTACCCAAGCACACTCTTATCACTTGCTCAGCATGACCCCCTGTGTAGGCCCTGCTGCTTTGAAGTTATAGGCCTCAGTTACGTTGGCCTGAGCACTGCCATTTTCTTTCAGCTTAGAGCAGAAGCAGAAAGCAGGTCTGACCTAAACTTCACCCAGCTCCACGTCTCTGCGAGGCCTCGCACTCCTTCGAGGCCCCCACCTACTGTATGTTAGGTTCACGAACATTAAAGTTCAAGTTCCTCCTTAATCTTGCAACACACCCCAAGCCCCCACATAAAAGCTGTGAACGGAGAAAAGGGAAGTTTCCCACTACAGCTAAGCTGTCCGATAAATGAGGATAAATGTGGCAAATTAGTATCACAGACTGGCACATAAACGCATGAATAGAATCCTTCAAAGTAATAATAACACATTTCTGTTGTGTATGATAAATTAATGACAAACTTCCAGTCAAAGCGGCAGGAACTTAGTCTAGTCTGGCGTACGTGCTACAATTACGAGAAAGGGGCTACATCTACACTTATGATGGGAAGGTACCAGGCAGGGGCGTGAGAGACGATGGAGGGATATGTGATACGAGGTGGCGTGATATGACGTGATTATAGTCTCATTGTTTAGACATTATAAAAAGGAGATCCGCAAGAATATCGTTGAACTACTCCGCGTCTGCACTTGAGTGTCGGGCAGGAGTTTTTCCCAGGGGTTACTCGAGATAGCCCTTGTTCCATGTACTTAGGCTCTGCTGCTCTATTGTATATTCTACTGTATGAAATGCTTTTTCCTTTTTGCATTCAAAGTTATATTTCGCCATTTGAAATGTTATGTTTTCTCTGACCTTGTTTTATCTTCACTGCATTTAAGGTGTTTAACTTGTACTTGCAGGATCTCACTTGCTTATGCCAGGATCGAGAAGTCAGGTCCTTCAGCCGGGAAAGGACCTGACTTCTCGATCCACGTCCTTCTGGAGCAGCACCATCTTGCTGTCCGTTTATTCTATCGTTCTATTAAGAAACCCGATTTCGCCGCTTCAATCAAGAATCCCAGTCATCAATTGGTGTATAAACACTTAAGGCTTCGGAGTTCCGCGATTTATGAAAATAACAAACTCCGTCAAGAATATTTTAAAAATAACCTCTATTTCAGAACCCCCCTTTTTTTGAGAACATCCTAACAATAACGAGAGCCATTTAGAATAAAGTGTCCTACCTGACAACAACAATAACTGGATCAAAATATGAAGCTCACAGTCTAGATTTTTGAAGAGCCATAGGACCATATAATATGACCCATTGATCATCATCTATAATCCGGAACTACCCATCAGTAGTCCAAGAATTAAACATCGAAGGGAAAATAGGACACTATCTGTTAGAATATAAGATTACCACCAGACACTCCTGAAGAAGGCGGTTTTCTGCCGAAACGCGCGTCGAGTTACTTTTTGATTATATGTTTTTATTGTCATCTATATTCATGAATGTATTGCTTTTTGTCACTATATGTATGATTTTGAGAATTTATAGTGGAATATGATATGTGTGTTTTGGTTTTTATGAACTGGTTTTTTTTTAGCCCTATCATATAGTTTGCCTGTCTATATGATTTTTAATTAATACATATTAAATTTATATACTGTATACATTTTTAGTCTTTGTTTACTTTTCACACTTGCTATTTTAAACGAATTTGGTTGTCTTTAATATGCAGATGTCCTAGGTTTTGTACACACATAGGTATTTACCCTGCCCTAGGAATCCTTATCGGTACCCAGGGGGTCCTTGTTTTTTCTCACATATAGGATCTCACTTGCTTACAGTGGTGAGTGTTCCCAATAATATGTGCCTAACCTTTTCTATGCAATCTGCCTCAAACCTCTCAAGTGTTCTTAAAGAATAGTCTCTCTCTCTCTTAGCAGCTTCAAAACGGTACTTGTATGTTCAAACTGCTATTATTGAATATTGCATATTTCTAGAAGCTGTGTCTTCTAATAAAACTTGTACAACTTTCAGAAACAGTCTCCAAGGCTCATATATCCACTTTTTCCTGTTTTTAGAGCAAGCGTTTCAGGACTACCCCGGTGCAAATTAAGGTGTCCCATTTCCCTTAGTTCTCTCTCACGGTCTCCCCAGCGCGGCTTCTGTGCTGCTGCACCAAGCCCCCTGACCCCTCCTGCCCACAATTAATTTTCCCTCCGACAATATCTAACGTTTCATAAACAAAACCGGAATAGGATGTGGAACGCCGGATTTTTTCAAGGAAAGGTTCTAATTCTAAAATAAAAAGAAGGGGAGACAAAGGACAACCTTGTCTGGTTCCTCCATGTAAAGGAAAGTAATTTGACTGAGCACCATTAACTCAAATAGAAGTAGAGGGGGACGAATATAATAATTGGATACGTTTAATAATATGAGGACTTAAACCATTCCAGCGAAGGGCCCCAAACATGAAATCCCAATTAACCCTATCAAAAGCTTTCTCAGCATCCAGGGTCATGGCGGCGAGAGGGATTTTCATTTTGGAGGCAAGGTGAATAATGTTAAGGAGAGTTCTAGAATTATCCATAATAGATCTGCCTTTAACAAAGCCGGATTGATAAATGTTTTTTAGACACCAAAATGAAATCAATAAATACAGTATAACCAGAGTTATCAATTTTCAAGCAATAATTAAATCAATACTTTACAATGTGAAAAACATTAACACTGTGGTCAATTAGAAAAACACATATATGCTTTAGAGATTGAATTCAACAGAAACTACTGGAATTACAATCTCGGGAGTCCTTACTCCAGTTCACAACAGCAGGCACAATTGTACCTGGCTCAGGGAAGCTGGGTGCAGAGGTGCACTTTCAGCTGTCAAATGGAGCTGTAAATCAGACTTGCTGTATTCAAGTAGTCACCTTAGCAAAAAGGTACTTGTGGGGTGAGTTGAGCAGAACCCTTTGGGAAGTACCACCAGGGTTCATGCTGGGTAAACCTCGACACCACCAGTATGTTGGGGGTTAAAAAGACAGTTTGACACCAAACAGGAAAGAAATTGACCAGGCCATCATGGAGCTGGACATATAAGTAATGTATATATGAGTAGTGTCCTAAATGTATATATAAGTAATGTCCTAATGCCAGCCCATTTTATCTGATGGACTGCTGGTCACTCGCGGTAGAAATAAGTTTAGAACACTACCATGTGGTAGTATATGCTTGCACATATACTCCCAAACATATAACATAAGGAACCCTACCTCCTGGGCTATAGAAGACCTATCTTTGGGGTGACTGACATATATTAAATGCAGTGAGGTGACTGTGTCATACATGATGTGTTCAGGGTCGCACTCGATCAGGCAAGCTGCTCGTGCAGGGCTGACATGGCAGACCTGCAGACTTCATTTTACTCGGGCCACTCAGAGTTGCACAATACATGTTGACGACCTGGTACCCCTTTTACATCCCTCTCCTGGGTCCCACTGATATCACATACTAGGGCCTTAAAGGGGTGTAAAAGCACGTGCCAATTGGGTGTACCAATTCACATTTACAGTTAGAGGGGAAGAGCACTAGTGTTGGGCCTGCTTAGCAGGTCCCAGCACACTTTCAGATCAATTGCCACAGCCAGCAGCTAGCAGCAAAACGTGGGGGGCGCTGTAGCATAGTCCATTTTACAACACAGATGCTTATACACAGCCTTAGAGCCAATCCGAATCAGAATCACATACTTCCCACCACACACCTTTCTAAGCAAACTTAGCACCTGAACCCCTGCACATTTCATCTTGCACAGCTTAACAGCTCTGCTCTCAACGGGCATTCACTCTACGTCATCCTGCAGTATCTTCACCATCTCACACACAAGCTTATAGCACAAAACTGCATAAACCTCAAATCAGGTATCAAAATTGATATCCCACTCGACGCCGCCAAAAGCAAGCAAACGGGCTATGTGCTGCATTTCACATTCATCAAGGCTCATTCAGCAGTCATGCAGGCAGATGCTATGATTACTTCTAACAACTTATATGATATATTCATTACAGAGGCTTAGCTCAACCTGACTACTTTATACTCTATTCCTAGTTTCACAAACTTGTAGCATTTAGCACATCAAGCCACTGATGAAACCAGGATGTGGCATAGGAAACATCCGTTGGTCATTGTGGCTTTAGACGTTCCTCCAACAATCTTACTTGAACACCTTGAAACTCTTCTTCTGCCACTTCCTGCCATCTGCCATGCTGGCCATCACTTACCACCTCATGTACAGACCAGTAAGCAATAACCCTGCATTCAAACTTCAGCTATGTGATCTGATTATGAGCAGCTGTGTGAACAACATTTTCCTCTTCTACAGTAACCTTCCAAAAGACACTTCAGCCAAAAGAATGAATGCTGTCCACTCGAATCTGCTGGTCGCCACCAATTTCACACTGCTCAATACTCATCAGCAATGCCTGCTATTTTTAATCTAGGCAAACGTACCCCCAGTGAAGACATTAGTTAGGAACACTTTGCAGGTAATTTAACCTGAGATTTCCAACCTCTTTTTTGGTGCTCTCTTGAATACTAAGGTAGAAGCATGTCGTGATACCTCAAGTATGATGATAAAGCATGGTACTAGTAACCCTAGTGGGTGGGAGTTCCTTTAACAGAAGAAAAATGCTCCTTTTTTGTTAGATCAGGGAGACGTCAATATAAAGTAAATAGGTTGAATGTTTCTTGCTACGATAAGGCTACTTCAGTCCATTTGAAAAAGCAAAGGGATTGGAGCTCAAATACAGTATGGCACAGCTACACTGTATAAGCTCAAGCACTGTCCAAGTTATCTTTTGAAAGGCTAAATAGATACAGAGGAGGGGGGTTAGAGAATGACACCCACAAAAATATGCGCTGTGACTCAAAGTTCCCTGGTCCGCAGCAAACATCTTCTGCAGTTCTGAGGTCTCCAAGCATGCAAAGCGACCTGTGAAATAATGTATGTATGTATGTATGTATGTATGTATGTATGTATGTGGTATTTATAAAGCGCGAACTGTCGCTCCGAAAGGAGTAATGTAATGTTATCCACCCTAGAAACAGCAGCCTAATATCCATACCAAAATGCTTTGGTAGCAGTGATATTATTGCCCAACCCATCACCCCACCTCCCCAAATGCCTCCTTTCTTTTAAAATGTAACCTCAATGTTGAGCCGCCGACCTGCTAACTTTAACAATAATTTTACCCATGTGAGAGAGTGCGGGCCTTGAAGAAGAGGGGCTATAAACCTATCACCATCACTGAGCTGAACCAAAAAACAAATAAAAGCTTCTGAGGCTGTCGCTGACATCTTGACGGAGTTGTAAAATCCCTAATGGACATCAACTTCCCATAGCCTCTAAATAGGATCTGGAAACCTGCTCTTTGCAGGGATTTTTCCTCTCATTTTGTGCTTACCATCAACATATGATAACCGCTCTTCACTGGGGGACTGTGGGAAGATAGCCAATATCTTGTGCCACATAGTGGGATTGTTGGACTTGGCCCTCTCTGCAGGGTCATCCCTGAACTTTTTGCCTTCCTCCCATATTCTCTCTGACCTGTTTTTGTTGGTTTAATGACTCTGGGCACTTTACCACTGCTGACCAGTGCTAAAGTGCATATGCTCTCCCTGTGTAAAATGTGTATATTGATTGACTTCCATGATTGGCTTAATTGGTTTACAGTCAGACCCCAGTAAAGTGCACCAGGAGTGCCAGGGCTTGTAAATACACATGCTGCTGGTGGGCCTGCAGCACTGGTTGTGCCTCCCACAGAAGTGGCTTAGTAAAAGGTGTCTAAGGTCTGCCATTGCAGAACCTGTGTGCAGTCTGGTACTGTCATGCTGGCTGGGCAAGTGCACCCACTTGCCACCCCCTAAACCTTCCCTTTACTTCATGTGAGTCACCCCTATGGTAGGCCCAAGGGCAGGGTGCATTGTAAGCATAAGGTAGGACAAGCCCTGATGTGTGTGGCATGTCCTAATAGTGAATTACAGCCATTTTCGTTTTTCACAATTGTAAGGCTAACTGTTCTCATAGGCCAGAATGGGCTGCTGGAATTATTACACTCTATATCCCAGCAGGCTCAGGGAACATGGTAGAAAGTTAGGTGCTGTTCCAGGAATTGTGCAGGGCTTCCACCTACCTCGTCCTGCTGTCCTTGCTGTTGGGTAGTTGGGCCTCCAGACCCCTCTCCCGCCGCCGCCACGTCACAGCCGCGGCCGCTGAGAGGAGGAGGAGGACTACGGGTCCCAGGCTCCTTTGCGGCCGAAGCCGCCGCCGCAATTTCCGCGCCCGGAGGCGCCTTAAATTTCAGCGCAGCCCCCGCGACGCGGGAACACACGCTGGACCCACCGGGTGAATCCCGGGCCAAGGGCGGGCCTGTTCTAGCACGGTCAAGGACGGGACGGGCCACCCTTCGAACATCGACAACAAGGTTAGTGCGTGAGTTAACACTATTGCCCTACAGTGAGTGGGTATCACTCCATACTGGGAAGGAGGTTTCTGAGCTGTTCAATTGTAAACCATGCCTACCCCGCCATCTAATGGTGGGAGTCATAGGAAATCCACTGGAGGGTCACTAATGGGAACGCTGGATAATTTCCTTGTTAGAGTGTCTTCAGCACTAGCTCGGGATATCGAATTAACAGAGAAGAGACTATCCCTTGATATCGCTTTTGACAAGAGATCCTCTATGGGAAGTTTGGCGAAAGCTAGGTCACCAGTTCCCTCGCAGATCAATATCCATGACTCAATATCCTCATTGGAGGATGCAGAGATAAGTCAAATAGCTCAATCTGTTGACCCCCGATATGCAATTCAGATCACCCGGCCACTATAAAGGATGCAAGATCTATGGAAAATTGTAGCCCTATAGTAAGGGGTGTGTGTTCGCCAAATATTAAGACCCGGTCAGCTAGTAACGCCAAATTGAGAAAACTGCATCAACCATTAAGTTTGGCATCCAAAAGGAAGCGTACCGGGTCTCAAACTCAAGCAAAGGGGGGGAAGAAAGTAAGAACTGCAAACGTGGCCTCACCTAAGAGGAACCTGACACTAACCTCTCCGCAAAATTCTACTAGAATACAGCTTGCAAATAAAGGAGATACCCGCCCACCATGTAATGGGGATGAAGCACTGACAGAGATGGGTCCGTCTTTTTGGGCAAAATTGGAACACACCATTAAAAGAGTATGTCACCCACTTTACGACAGACTGGACTCAATTGACACGAGACTTGTGTGCCTTGAGCTATTGCTCGCCTTAATACAGGGGAGAGTGGGAAATCGAGCCAATGAGCCAAAGAGTAAGACGACAAATAGTGAGAGGGAACGTGTACTAGATTCTATTCCTAACGTACTTCCCAATGTGAATGCCAATGCTAACTAGAGGGATAACACCATTGTAGTTACCGCTCTGACTAAGCCGGCACGGCCTGGTTCTCAACCCCCCCCCCCCCCCAGGTGAATATGAGAGTAGCAGAACAAGAACAACAGAAGGACAGGACACATTATGCTGAAGCCAGTAGGCAAGCTGTCCAAAATTGAGCTATGCTTGGGACCCCCCTTGCTCCCACTAAGCCTGGCTTACCAGTTTTGGAGCTCCCCCTGAATCATCACCTGATGTGGTGGTCCTGGCAGGGGTTCCTCCATAGGCTCAGGGTAGAAAGGAATATTATGTCGAGCTCAAAAATAAGTGTATTTTTTGGCTAAATAGAAATCGCCCACTGCCAACGCATGTATGTGCAGAAATCCTTTTTGCAAGAAGAGTGAGTTGGATGGGGAAAAACTAAAAACCGTAAGGGGGGACTGCATAGTTATCAATTTTGGGGATTGGAAGGCTGTCAAATACATTTGTTACTGGCCAAGGAAGGACTTAATGTCAACAATTGTACCTTTCCCTTTGTCTTTTTTCTATGCACCATTTGGCCCCTCATATAGCAAAAACTCTCAAAACGGGGGACTAACTAACTGGTGTGCATCTGAAAATATTTTGTCAGTAAATAGGTTTAATGTTTTATCAGGCCTAGAAGAGTGCGATTGACGCCCTGTGAATGAGAATTTCCTACTAAATACTCCCAGTGGAACATCTACCCTTGCAATGTTATCGGAGGGAAATGATATAACTACTACCCCCAGTGAGGAAATAGTACCTCACCCTTTGATCGAGGAGGGAATGGGAGAAATGGGGGAAATTGTGTACCAGTTGGGTCTTTGCACTCACATGGAGGTTGTACCTAATGTGGAAATGAGAGAAGGGATAATCCAGTTAGGGACCATCACTAGTGATAGCTCCCCTGATACAGGAATAGGGAAACTACAACCCAATGCTGAGGTAGTTGATGGAAGTGTAAAAATCCTCTTGTGGAACGTAGCTGGATTAAAGAACAAGCTACTTACTCCTGAGTGGGGTACCTTTATGGCATCACACAACATCTGCCTGATGCAAGAAACCTGGGCATTGGAGGTGAGTGCCAGCCCAGGTTATGCAACTTTTGATATCCTGGCAACTACTAGGGGTAGAGGTCGCCCATCGGGTGGATTATCGATCTGGTCAGGTACGCATTTGGGCGTCCAGGCAGTCCAACTGCCAACTAATTCTCTAGACGTCCAATGTGTTCTACTGACACCCCAAAACATGCCCCAACTAGCCATAATAAATATTTACTCAAGGCCAGGCAGGAATTGGCAGGAATCAAATACAATAAATGTATTGGATCTCTTTATCCAGGCACTTGACCCCTCAATCGCTATAATCCTTGGTGGGGATTTTAATTGTCAATTCGAGCCTCTGACCAGCCTCTAGCTGGGTGAGTTAGATGATGAAGACTCATTTTGGCATATCCCTGACCCTAAAATCCCCCCTGTTAGAGCATGGACCCCGTTGGTCCTGCAAATTAAATCTTTCTCCCTTGCAATGTCTCTGCGGGCGTGCAATGGGAGGCTGGACCCTGACCGACCGGGGTCAGCCACATTCAATAGGGCAGAACAAACTTCCATCATTGATTATATAATGATGGAAGCAAAACACTGGGATAGTTTGATGGAATGTAGGGTCTTACCGAGACAAGATAGCGACCATAATACCCTTGTCTTATCATTCAAGCCAGGGAGCTTCGGGTTGACAAACCCTGATGCCAAACCCAATACTGAGATCTTGCCCCTCATGGTAGCCAACAATAGGCGCAGGGTTAAATGGCCCTATTTTCAGGACTCCCCTAGCAGGCTTGCTGATATATATGAGATCGCTGTACCTAGGATTATTGAGATGGGTGATTCGGGCTCCAACTGTCAAGCCGTAGAAATCCATAGGCAGTTGGCTCTTGCACTGGGAGATGTGTTTTGCCCAGTAAGTGGGAATAAATGGTGTGGGGCTGAAACACAACCCTGGTATGATGACATCTGCAGGAAAGCAAAAAGGGATCTCCTTTTGGCAATCAAATCTAGAGATAGTGTAGGAATCAGGCTATCTAGACAGCTTTATAAAAAGGCAATTACTAGAGGCAAGAGGGACTGGGAGGAAACGAGGTGGGAGGACTTGAGATTTGCGCTCCTTTCCAAGGATGCCAAGTCATTCTGGGCCATTGTTAGTTCAGGTGTAAGAGGGGGAGGGGAGGCCGTTCTCCCGAATATTGCGCCCTCAGTGTGGGAGGCGCATTTCGGAGCACTACATACAAATATGGAATGTGGCGACGTCCATCGCCTAGGTTCCAAATCGGCCCAAGAGTATAGAACGACCGGGACGACGAATTTGCTCCTGGAAGGAGATATGGCCCTTCCGCCATCCCCCGTCCCAGACCCCCACCACGAGTATCGACTGGTGGGGGACTCGGGCGCGGGGTCGCGGGTGGACTACCTGGAAGCTACAGAGACTTACCTCCCTGTAACGCCAGAGATCATCACCCTGAAGGAGGTAGAATCTGCCATAGCAAGGCTGACACCCAATAAAGCTCCTGGCATTGATAAATTGCCTGGGGACCTATTCCAATCTCAACCCAATATATGGGCACCATTCCTGGTTGTCCTCTTCAATGCGGTTCTCACGGGGTTTGATTTACCGGACACCTGGTTGGGAGCTGAGATCGTCCCCTTTCACAAGAAGGGTTGTCCTCTAACCCCATCTAGCTATAGGCCCATTAGCCTTATCGATACAACACAAAAACTAATGGGTAGGATCATGTTGGACAGGATACAAGGGTGGATGGAGGAATACCAAATACTGACTACTCTCGAGGCCGGATTTAGATCAGGCATCTCAACCCTGGGCCAAATATTTCGGCTCCAGGTCCTATTTTGGAAAACAGCAAGAGTGGAGGTTGGCAGCCTCTACCTTGTCTTTGTGGACCTACGGGCCGCTTTTGATCTAGTCCCCAGGGAAAAGTTGTGGAAAGTACTGGCAGATATGGGTCTCCCACCTTACCTATTGAACATCCTAACCAGATTGCATTCTGGCAACTATGCTCAGGTTAGGTGCGGGAGACATGGGGATCTTTCAGTCCGTTTTCCCGTATCTAGGAGTGTGCGACAGGGATGCGTCCTGCCTCCCACGTTGTTTATCCTTTTCATCAATGGCCTTGTGGACGCCTTAAATGGTGTAAAAGACAATGACGCTCCCTGGTCGGCCACTGGACGGGTGCCCACTCTGATGTTTGTGGATGACACCTTGTTGTTATCCAAAACATCATCGGGCATCCAGCGTGTTCTGGATGGGTTTGTATCATTCTGTGCCTCGGGGGGATTGGAGATCAACTTGGATAAATCCCCCGGGGAAGACCCGTCCGAACCCTGTCCTGAACAGTATTCCCCTGGAACGGGTCAAGACTTTTGTCTACCTTGGCATCACTTTGACAGAAGATTTTGGCTGGGGTCACCAAATTTCTAAATCTGCGCTTAGATTATCGCAAATAGTAGGGGGTATCAGTAAGCTCCACAGAACATCAGTATTTAAACCGGTAGCTCCTGCCCTTGAAATCTATGGACTCCAGGCCAGGACAGCAGCTATGTATGGCGCTGAACTCTGGGGGCATAAGAATACATATAGCCTCTTGAGGGTTGAGCAGTCCTTTATGAGGAATTTGATGGGCTTACCACAAAGTACACCACTTACCCCCTTGAGGTTGAATTTGGGACTAGAGTCCATAGAGGAACTGGTAGCCGCCCGGCGATTGCTCTATTGGAGGAGGTTCTGGTCAGCACTGGAACTGGTATCAAAAATATTCCTTCGCTATCTCATATTAAGGCCCTCACCACCTATGTAGGATTGCCCCAGCTATGGGAGACCCCCGAGTTGAGCTGCCTGAGTACACCTAGGGCACAGCTATTAACCCTGGTGAGGGAGAAAAATCTACTTGCATTATACCGATCAACAACCCAGGGTAGGCTGTCTGTAGAGTTCCTCCTAGTACAATCTGAACCTCGACAGGAGGAATTTCTAGATGTAGTCCAACCCCCTCTTGCGAGGAAATTATGTACTCAATTGAGGCATGGTTGCCTGCCAATCAGGGCATTTACTTCGAAATGGGCTAAAACAGAAAACGGAACCTGCCCAGCATGTAACTACATCCAAGAAGATGTTGCCCATGTTATGTTTTTCTGCCCAGCGTATGTTACAATAAGAAAACGCTGGCTGATCCCACTATGTAGAAACTTGGGCTTCAGGCAATGTATGCAGGCGTGTAGAGTTTTAATGTACGATACTTCGACACCTATTGTCTTTGCTGTATCTCGTTTTTTACATGGTATGTGGCGACGAAGGAAAGGCTTTATTTAAAGATATTGTAAATATAACTGGATTAATTCTTTAAAAAAAAAAAAAATCCTATTTAGATTGCCAATCTATAACTATTTGTTTAATTAACTTTTTACGTGTAATATTAGTCGTTCATATTTATTGTTTTAACTACTGTGCCTTGTATGTATTTTATCTGCACTTTTATGGTCTTCGACCAAAATAAAGTTATCATTGAGGTTGAGGTTGAAATTCAAGTTTAGTATGCCTAAACTCAGAATAATAAAATACGTCTTTTAGTAAAGTTTATTTTAATATCCTGGGCCTCATTTATGAAAAGTGATGCATTGCTGCGAGAAAACAGCGATGCGTCACTTTTCATTGCGACCTCCTTGCGACCTCAATGATGCGTCATATTTACAATATGATGCATCATTGCGCAAGGAATTACAGATACATCAATATTTTTGACGTATCTGTAAGCGCAAAAGTGACGCATTGCTGGAGTGTGTCACAAAAGTGACGCAACTCCAGCAATGCGTCCTTTCACATGGGGAAAGCCCCATGTGAAAGGGCTTGCGTCAGTCTTACGCCTGCTGTGAGGCAGGCGCAAGATTTTGACGCAACAGCGTCCTAAAAGTGACGCAGTGAAATCTCATAGATTTCACTGCGTCACTATTACGAGGCTTTTTGCGGGGGAACGCCCCCTCTGCATACATTATACCTGACGCAGGTATAATGTAGCGCAGGGGTTTACAAAGTGACGCATCTGCTTAGATGCGTCACTTTGTAAATAGTGCGCAACAGGAGGCATGTTTTACGCCGCCGATGCGTCACAAAAAGTGACGCACCGGCGGCATAAAAGTGACGCACGGCCTCATAAATGAGGCCCCCTGTGTTTGCAAATGCTACTTTTAGAAAGTTAGCATTTGCTTGCCTGACTATTTCAGACCGCCTCTGCTAGGATGTGTATCTGCTGTCTAGTTTCTGTGAGTGACAGGGCTGGGGGATTCCAGGGGACAGTCTGGGCTGCCAGGTGGTGAATAGAAGGATTACCCCCAGGATAGGTGGGAGGAGTGCCCCTTGACTCTGAATAGGGCTGTGCTCTGCCACCACAATGCTAGCTCCACCTCCTGCGGAGCGTCTGATGTCCCTGCCCTGCACCCTGAAAGAAACAGCAAGAGTCTCCACAATAAGTGCTCCAAAACTAGGCTGAACCAGGCTCAGGCCCCCTGGCCTGCAAAGACAAAAGAAACTGTGTATCAATGTAGGAGCCCTGCTCCTAAACATTAGATCCTGTTTTGACCACGAAGAACCTCTGCCCGACTAGAAGGACCAGGAGAAGCTGAAGGAGGAAAGACTGTCCCTGACTTAGGCGACTGGCCTGCAGTTGGTACCTTGCTGAAAAAAGGAGAGGAAAAGACCAGAAAGGACTTTGTAGATTTTGTGCCTAATAGGGCTTGATACCGAGCTAGCCCCCTGAACTGAGCCCCAGGACTATTGGGCTCTAACCCTGCCTTCGCTGTTGTTACTGACTTTGGCCTTCCTCAGCGTAGAAAAGCTGTGATCTCCAGTGCGCCTCGCTCCCTTTCCCGTTTGGGTACCGCTGGTGCCCGGCCTCCCCCGCCTCGTGTGACCCGCTCTGAGCTTAGAGCCGCTGTCTGCACGATTCGGGGGGCCACCCACCTTTGGCTGTACTTTCCCCTCAAACGAGCCTCACTGCCCGGATTACCGCTGCTCCCCCCCACTGAAACCTGGCTCCCATGCCTCTCCGAACCCGGGACGGATCGTACGCCTGCCGCGTACCCCCTCCTCCTCGCACCGCACCGGAACCCGTAGGAAGCAAGATCAAGTGCCTCTCCAAGCCCGGGACGGATCGTACGCCTGCCGCGTACCCCCTCCTCCTCGCACCGCACTTGACGATCCCTGGGGCCACGCCGCACACCAAGAGCCTGCCGGTACGGACCGTACTGGCTACCTAGTGCCACGTCGCCCGACTTATCGCATCCGTAACGGCCCTTAGGTACGGCTCGAACGCCGCTCCCCGCCTACATGCCCCGGATTGCCAGCCCGCTCCTCGAGGCCCCCTGCTCTTCGTCTCGTCCCGAGACACCCCCGAGCCAGGGCCCGCCACAGAGAAAAGCCGCCTGCACTCCCGCACCATTGCGGACGCCGCCTACGGACCGTGCTCCCCATCCCAAGCAAGGTACTGTGTTTACGACGCGCACTACGGTGCGAACACCCGGGTTAAGAGCCCGCAACGCCACTTTTGCATAGACTGCCTTTCTGTTGTGACTTGGGAAGAGTCGGACAACGTGCACAACGCACCCCCCTTAAAAAGATACGCTTGTTTTGAGAACCCTTTTGCCAACATCCATCTTGTGGTTGCTCCTGATAAAACGTTATTATGGTCTTGTGATAAAACTGCATAGCAACTTATTTTTATATAAAGTACACATATTTTACTAAATACAGCCTTGTGTCCATTTGTGGTGGGTCTTTGATATTACTGTATGTGGTCATAAATGCTTAACTGACTTAGCGCCCTGAGGATTAGCCTTGTCTGCTCGCGCCACGCAACCTAAAGGGTGAGCAGGGGTTATTCTTAAGGAGTAGTTCCCTTGCCCTGACTAGAGGAGAGGGTCCCTGTTTGTCACAAGTGCCTACCTGTGCCAACCAGAGACCCCCAATTCTAACATCCATTATGCAAATTGGCATGTCAGTGACTGTAACTTTCCCACACAATGCTTATTTTACTCAGTGTACTCTGTGTACGGGTGGGGGAACCATGATTATTTACTTGCTCTCCTTGTATATATTGCTCCTCATTCCCAATAATCCTTGTAAAGACCTGTCTTAAAGCTATTAACTACTCATGGTATTAATATTATTCAATGCCACTGTCTGAGCATGGCGCATCCGCTGCTTTTCTTTAGTAAAACAAAATTAAACAAATAAAAACACAATGAGAAACTGTGCCAAGCAGATTTCTTTTGCATGGGAATAGCAGTATAATAAACACTGTGGGGCAGATCACCTATTGGCGCAAGACAACTTTTTGCATTGAATCAAATGGAAAGGGTGGGAATTTGCCATGTCTACTAAGCTATGATGCATTCCTCCTCTCCCTCTGTGCCGGCACACTTTTTACTGTCAAGCATCAACGCAGGCACACTTGCACCAAAAAATAGGTAAGAAAACATTGGGGAATCCATTCAAGCTACACCTCCCTAGACTCCCTTGGGTGTCTAGTTTTCAGAAATGTCTGGGTTTTTTAGGGTTCCCTAGATGGCTGCCTAGCCCGGGACCAAAAACGCAGCTGCCCCCTTGAAAGAACCGTGGGGCATATTACCAACAACTAGCGATAATTATCGCTATGTTGGCTTAGCGGCAATATTTTTATCGCCGTGCTGCGGCGATTTTTATCGCTTAGGAGCCTTGCTGTTATCAAGGTTTATCTCCTAAGCGATAAAAATCGGCTGAAATGCATGAATATCGCTGAAAAGTCAGCGATATTCATGCATTACCGAGCTAATGCTCTTAGCCATGTTATCCACCTCCCATTGGATAACATGGCTAAGAACTGCTCAGGGCAGGTGTTAGCTTTTGGAGATATTCGCGCTTAGCGCGAATATCTCCAAAAGTTGGTAATAGGAGATAGCGATGTTAGCGACTGTTTCCAGTCGCTAACATCTTGGCACACCCACTTTGCATGTCATTAGTGATAAATTTCACTGACAGGCAAAGCGGGCCCAAGATGGTCGCTATCTCCTACTAGCTGTCGCTAACTGGTGTTAGCGACAGCTAGGTAATTGGGAGATAATTTTATCTCCGCTTTCTTGGCTTTTAAAGCCAAAAAAGCGGAGATAAACCCCCTTGATAATATGCCCCCAGGTTGTTTTGTGATACATAATTTTGATATCTCCACAATACATTTTCGGCCCTTCCCTGTTGTGGGTACTTGGCCCACCCAGACAAATGAGGTACCATTTTTATCGGGAGACCTGGGAGAATGCTGGGTGGTAGGAAATGTGTATCAGCCTGGTGATCCCACAAAAATGTGAGGAAAATTTGATTTTTATTAAGGTACATTTGAGGTTTCCAGGGGATTATGGGTAAGAAAACATTGGGGCATCCATGCAAGCTAAACCTCCCTGGACTCCCCCGGGTGTCTAGTTTTCAGAAATGTCTGGGTTTGGTAGGTTACCACTTGTGAAGGAAGACAGGATCTTCAGATATGAGGTAAGGTAATAACTTTTATTGACTGAGAAGCTTGACAATGAACGGGCTTCTCCTCAGCTGGCCAGCAAACAAACTGACCTCAGAGGAACGTTCCAGTTCAAACCTTCACAAGGAGCCTCGAAGGAGAGGGGTTCCAAACTCTATAGAACTAAAAGACATCGAGAACAACTAATTCACAATAACTAATTTACAACACACCTTTTCCCTTTCTACTAAAAACAAAACAAATGAAAAAACAAAGGAAAACAATAATTACGGCACAAAGTCTTCAAGGTAAGCTGGTGCTCTGCGGTTTCTGACAGTCCTACCACTCCTGATAAGAACCCCTCCCTGAATCATGGTGGAGCATGCTGTTGCAGAGTTGCTAGACACACACCACTCTCCTTGACCGACCTCCTTGCTGCTTGTGAAACCTGAGTCATCTATGTAATTTCCTAATACATACCCATAATTTATTGTCAACATTTCTTCTCCCGTTGCATCTTTTTATTTATACAACACTACACGTCTAAAGTTGCACCTCTGACCATTGTCCAGCTCCACACCATACCTGAACATTTTCTTTACTTTAAAAGATCCTAAATATTTTAAAATACACCTTTTTCTACTCTCCCTTGTTTTGTTTTTCACTAAATCTCCCATACAAATACGTTGGGAAGTACTTTGGGGTACATAAAACGTTCCGCCTTTGCAGAATACTTCACCCTCACAACCTTTTTCCACCCATGTTATGTTATGCTATGTTATGTTAAGTCCACTTGTAGCGCGCACGGATACTCAAGAGTGTCCCGGTGCGATGCCTGAGAGGTACAAGAGGAGATTAGGAAACAAAAAGGTGAGTCTTAACTTTCTTTTTGAAAATGACAGGGTTCTGGATAAACCGCAGGAAGAGGGGGAGGGCATTCCAGGCTGCACTGGCCTTCACCATAAGGGAACTGCCACCCATCCTCTGAAGCCTAAAGCGAGGTACACGGGCAAGACATTGGGTCGCAGAACGAAGAGCACAAGTCGGGAAGTAAAAAGAAAGCCGCTTCTGAAGATAAGGGGGACCAAGGCCATGAAGGGCATGGTGGGCCACCACTAGGGATTTAAACCGGACCCTCTCAGCAACAGGAAGCCAGCGAAGGGAGCGTAATTGAGAAGACACACTGTTCCTTGCCGAAATGCCCAAAAGCAATCTAGCGGACGTATTCTGAACTACCTGAAGTTTTTTAAGCAGATAACCAGGGGACCCAACAAAGAGAGCATTGGTGTAGTCCAAGCGGGAAAGGATCAGAGAGCAGGTGACAGTTTCTCTGGCCGCTTGAGGAAGAAGCGGGAAAAAGGACCACAGAAACTTAAGGAGACCAAAGAAGCAGCCAGCAAGTTTCTTAATGTGGGTGGAGAAAGAGAGACTCTCATCAAACCATACTCCCAGGTTGTCCTGACACCGGGGGGAGCTGGGAGTCAGGGGGCCACAGCTGCTCCCGAAAATCAGCGGGAAACCTGCCAAACAATAAGGTTTCTGATTTTTGTTCGTTGCACTTCAGCTGAGCATCAGCCAGCCATTTAAAGATGGAAACCAGACACTGTTGAGCTGCTGAAACAGAGCTGGAGGTCTTATCCCAGGTGAACAACAGCTGCGTGTCGTCGGCATAGGCCATCACCTTAGCCCCAAGCTCCTCTGGCAGGTATAAAAGAGGCGTAACATAAATGTTAAAGAGAAGCGGGCTAAGGGAGGAACCCTGAGGAACTCCAGTAGTGACCAGCTGGGGAGAGGAGGAAAAAGGGGGGAGCCAAATCTGCTCAGCCCGCTCTTCCAAGAGGGACCTGAGCCAACCCCAAGCTGCTCCCGATACCCCAATCTCAGCCAGACGGGCCAGAAGAAGAGCATGGGGGACCGTGTCGAACGCGGCCGAGAGATCAAGCAAAATCAATGCTGCCCTCCCGCCCGCGTCCAGAAACTCCCGAATGGCCTCCACCAAGACAGTCTCAGTGCTGTGGGAGGCACGAAAACCTGATTGAGCTGGGTGCAGGAGTCCCTCTGTCTCCACATACTCTGTGAGTTGGTGGTTGACAACCTTCTCACAGACCTTAGCGATGGCCGGGAGGAGGGAGATGGGACGGTAGTTCCCTGGGGTAGGGGGATCCAGAGAGGCTTTCTTAAGAAGAGGCAGTATCTTAGCCTGCTTCCACCTCAGAGGTACTGCAGCAGTTTGGAGGGACAATACCATTCACCTCGGTATTCACAGTCTCTGCCACCGCTGCCAGGAGCCTCGCCGGGCAGGGGTCAGAGGGAGAGCCAGACTTATGCCCCCTGAGGATTTTAAGAGATTCCAGAGGAGCAGCTCCTCTGAAAGCGGCATAGGAGCAGGCTGGGGCGGCCGGTAGAGCAGAAGGAAGCCTGAATGGCCTGAATTTTCTCTCTCACACAGCGGGAAAGTGTGTCGCACCAGGCGAGAGAAGAAGGACTGACACTAGCCTGGGCTAGAGGAGATGTAAAATTCTGCACTATAGAGAAGATTTCTTTGGCATTATTCCTAGCGGAATCAATGCAGGCAGCAAAGAATTGTCCTTTGGCCACGGCGATAGCCTCATAATAGATTTTTTGCGAAGCTCTCAATTTCCTCTTGGCCATAAGACAGTAGCCACTCTGACGCCAGGCACGCTCCAGGACCTTACAATCATGCTTAGCACCCTTGAGAGTCGCATTAAACCAGGGTTTAGACTTTCATTCATGCTTGCACTAACTTGGAGCCAGCAGGCCTACCTCGCATAAGTTCAAATAGAGATTTAAGATCAGGAGGATGGCCAGTAGTGCGGTACACATGCCACCTGTATCACTCCTTTAACCAGTCTGCTCACCCTCTTACTAATGCCATTTCCCTGTGGTTTGTACAAGGTAGTAAAACCCTGCAACCTCTCAAAAATTCTTGCATTTCCCTGGAAACCAATTGTGTGCCATTGTCAGTGATAAGGACGGAAGGAATGCCTTCTTCCTGAAACGAACCACCCAAAGATTTAATGGTAGTTTCTGTAGTGATTTCCTTCAAAAAATGTTACACTCAACCACTTCGAGAAAACATCCACCACTAGGGCAAACCGATCTCTCGAAGGTAGTTCATGTATGGGACCAATAAAATCGATACAAATTCTATTTTAGCACCATAAACCCTTCATTGATACCATTTGCAGGAAAGAAACCAGACACTTTCTTCTGCAGTATTTATACACATTTTCCCAATAAAAACCCAAATGTAGCTGTATTTTGCCCAATTTCTCAGTTCCCTCCAGAGGAATCCACAAACCCCTTGTACCTTTAGAATCCTCAGGATGCTGGAAGAAAAGGACGCAAATTTGGCATGGATACCTTATGTGGGCAAAAGGTTATGGGGGCCTAAGTGCAAACTACCCCAAATAGTCAAAGAAAGGCTGTGGCACGGGGGGAGTGGGAACCAGGCAGCAAATGAGTTAAAGCACTGAAAATAAGACGTAAAATGCTGCTTTGCATTACTTTGCATCAAGAGGCGTTACATGGGTGGTACACCTGCGTTCCCATGCAACCACCCATGCTTTTTGATGCAAAGCCCTATCTAATAACATTAGCAGACAGTGTGTAGCCCTAAAAATGAATGCTGCTGGAAAGCAGGCGTTAAAACAAGAAATGTTTTAATTTCTCCTTTTTTTCCAAACTTTCCATGCATACTGCACTGTACAGCACACATACAAAGTAGGAAAAGCCTTGAAGTATGTCTAGCCATAGTATTTTGTAAAGAAAGGGTACCCTTCTTCTTTAAAAACCTATATAGGTGCTAGGGAGAGAGGACCTCTCTGTAGCTATGCTCACTCCCAGTCACGCAAGACAACGCAGCCTCTTTGGGGGCTGCACTGCGTTCCGTGACAGTTTTCAGAATCTGGGCCTTCATTGCCAGTAATTTGCACCCATGCAACCTCACAGCATCTCCAGCTCGTGTGACGGTCCTGTCAATGGACCATAATTCTGCGGTACCTTCAATGATTGACGTCATTCAGGCCCACATCAGCACAAGGCAAAGCCACAGGGGGAGGCGCGGGCTAAAGACGAAACTGCACCCTGAAATATGGATGATTTAGTAACCAAAACCTGCACTCATCCTTCACTGAGATTTATAACTGAGGGCACCTGCCGCCCAAGGCAGGGCAGAAGAGAGGTCCGGAAGAATGCGTCTTTCAGTCAGCCTCGCTGCTGCTTCTGCGGCCCTTGTATTTCTGCTCATTCCTGGAGGTGAGTATTTCTTGAATATACACAAGAATGCATTAACTCAATCTGTCACGCACATGCATACGTACCCATACACACTCACATTGGCACTCATGCACAGGGTTTGATTAGGACCACAAATTGGTCCCTGGGACGCATAAAAAAGTGGCCCACATTTCCGCAAAACACCGCTTCAGCGAAGTATTATGAAAAGAAAGGGGGGCATGTTTTCTTAACTTCACTTAGATAAAGAAAAAATGCGCAGATTAGTTCACGCTGCTGATCCACACATGAATGCAAGTGAGGCCAATTCTGCTCAGGCCCCCTGCCCTCGCTCAATCAGCATACATTAATGGGCCGGCCCAGCGAGAGAAAGAGAGTGACACATCCGCCCATCTGCCTCAAGAAAGGCCACTCAGGTACCCACTGGGTCACTGGAGGCATCCTACCAGCACAGACTGCCCCAGGCTGCCCAGAAAAGCAGCCTACAGCTGGAACTCGGCAGCCGGCCCTTTGACAATTTCTGGAGTGCCTAATTACCAATCTGACGCTGCTCATGCGTACTCATGCGTACTCATGCACACTCACAAACGAGTACGCAAACTCACAAACACAACCATGCTAACGCACACCCACTTTTGCTCCCACGCCTGTACACACTCTGGACTTCCCTACATCAGCGCCGGGGTTCTTGGGCATACAGCTGAGCGAGGTGAGACAGCTAATCCTGTTTTGCCGCCAGAGCTGAACGCTGCCATAGAGCACCCCCCCACTCCTTTTTAACTGCGTAAAACTTTGTTTTTAAAAGCATAACTTTTTAATCCCCCAGATTCCCCCTTTCTGCTTATTTTGCACAGCCCGCAAGCCCAGCAAGCCCAGCTCTTCCTAATGGGACTTTGCCCCCAGCTCCGGTCCACCGCGGCAGGAGCCGTTTGAGTGGAGGGCGGGGCCAAACTCTACCAGCTGACTCAACAGGGGCAGGGAAGGGGCAGAAGCACTCTGGACTTCCCTACATTAAAACATGGGCCAGTGGACGCGCAGCGGACGCGCGCAGCGGGCGCGCCGCTGGCGCACCGCTGGCGCGCTGAAGGAGCACCAAAGGAAAGCCCGTCTGCGCCCGTCCGCGGCCATCTGGGACCAGGGGCCAGAAGCCCTGTCCTTACGCCCACAACTCCAAGAAAAATATTCACCTATACCAGATCAGAACTACTGAAATCAAAGACTACAGTCCACCCGCAATGTCAGCACTCATTAGGTGTAGAACAAGCACTGTATTGTCCGGTATGTGGGTTTAAGGGAGACGCTAGAAACTATAATAGACAGAAAAAAGAAGCGGAAAGGACCAAATGGAGAATAGCCAAAATGGGATTAATTGACAGCAGATCTCTACCCAAACATGCGATGGAAATTAAGCTATTACTCGAAGAAGAGCACCTGGAGGCTCTATTCATTACCGAAAGTTGGCTTAGAGAAAGCTCAGCCCCAGATATCATAGAAGCACTACCCCTTGGCTATAAAATTGTTCGCCTTGACAGGGCCGGAGCGATGGGAGGAGGATTGGCCATTATATACCAGGCCCAACTAGAATGCACAATATCCCCCTTAACATTAACAATTCCGAAGCCTGCGGTTTCAGATTATCCTTCTCTGCAACATGCTCTTTCGCAGGAGGGCTAATCTATTGACCCCCGGGACCCTGCACCTGGTTCCTGGATTCAGTCCCACTGGCTAGTATGCTCATAGAGAAAAATGCCATAACAGTGTTAGGCGATTTTAACATCCATCTGGAGGACTCCAATGACTCCTGCGCTAAGAGGTGCCTAACTGACATGGAGGCCCTACAGCTCCTACAGCTGGTTCCCTCCGCTACACATGAGAAAGGCCACCTTTTAGACCCCAATTTTTCAAATGATCAAAGACTGAAGTTATTGGACCCAGTCTGGATGCCGTGGACTGACAATGCCTTAGTCGGGGAACATCGTTTACAACGCGGTGTTTACACCGTGTTGCCTTTACAACGATGCCATTACAACGCAAGTCGTTACTACGACTTGCGCTGGATGGCGCTGTTGTATAAGGAATATTGTAATTTTATATTCCAACACCTTCCCTACTGTTACGTGGACTGGTGTTGGATTATAAAATTATAATATTCCACAATCCACGCCCTACAACGCAAGTCGTTGTAACGACTTGCGTTGTAATGGCAGCGTTGTCATGTACCGCGATCTAAAAGATCGCGTTGTACTGACATACATCCCCCTAGTCCACTGCAACTCCAGATTCCCATAGCAGGACCAAACAAGGCCCCCATAGTAACGGGACGGAAATGGCCTAAAATAGTGCCTGAGGCCTCGATCCGTGATCTGGAATCCTCAACACCCCCGACACTAAAGATCTGAACGAAGCCCACAGTAACTGGCTAACATGGATAAGCAGTTCCATAGATAGGAACTTCAGGAAGCCAGGCTCCTTATCCTACAAAAACAGCAACAGATCCTCCTGGTTCTCTCCTATGCTAGTTCAGCAGAAAAAGGACTGTAAAAAACTAGAACGAGAGTGGAGGAAGTCGTATGACCCTGAACTCAAAATAACCTACAGAGCTGCCATACGGCGCTATCAAGTAAGCGTCCGGAAAGCACAGCCCGCCTTCTATGGAGAAAAAATTGCCAAATCCTCCAACTCTCCGAGGGAGCTCTTTAGGATTATAAAATCCCTCACTACCACAGTTCAAGAGCCCAACAGCCCAGAATACTCCAAAGAGAGGTGCAATGGGTTGGCCACCTTTTTTAAAAATAACATTGAAATTATCTACAACTCTTTCCAACCCAAGCCCCCAAGGTTCTTAGGAAACACCTCTCCTTCACAACACGAATCTCAGATTCAAGTACCGTTTTGCAGATGAGCTCTCATGACCATCCCTCCCATAAAACCTGATCAGATATCGGCACTACTAAGAGAAATCAAGTCAGGCTCTCCCCTGGACCCAGCCCCTCCAAACATTCTCGCCCAAGGAGGGGAACCCGTTATTACTTAACTAGGGAATCT
The DNA here is from genome assembly GCF_964263255.1 of Lissotriton vulgaris. NCBI lineage: Eukaryota > Metazoa > Chordata > Amphibia > Caudata > Salamandridae > Lissotriton > Lissotriton vulgaris. Next base: position 107,030 of record NW_028244487.1, read on the forward strand.
CATCAACCTCTCGTTTAGAAATGGCATGGTTCCAAATGAATGAAAACATGCCATCATCAAACCCCTGTTGAAAAATCCACACCTGGACCCAGCTGAGTTATCTAATTACCGCCCAATATCACTCCTGCCCATAGTGGGCAAAATGGCAGACAAGCACGTGAACACCACAATCTCCACCTTTCTCGAGAACAACAATGCCATCCATCAGACACAGATGGGGTTCAGACCCAAGCACAGTGCCGAGTCAGCACTGCTAGTGGTCACTAAAAAACTCAAAGCCATTCTAGACCAAGGAAAAATGGCTGCTGTGGTGCTCCTAGATCTGAGCGCTGCATCGATACGGTAGACCACACAGTACTGATCCAGAGACTGGAAAAGGTGGGCATTAGTGGAACAGCTAAGGAATAGGCGGCCTCTTTCATGAGTGACAGGTCTTTCCAATGCGTGGAGGCCCGGTTTAAGTCAGACCCCTTCCCAGCACCCTGGGAGTGCCTCAGGGCTCATCCCTGAGCCCAACCCTTTTTAATATCTACCTCAGTCCATTGGCCCATATCATCCAAGAATTCGGCATCTCCATCGTGTCATACGCGAATGACACGCAATTAGTCTTCTCAATCTCAGACACCCTTAACTCTGATCATCGACAGCTTGTTCCTTGCCTTGAGAAAATTGGATCTTGGATGGCGGACTGTAAACTCAAGTTAAATGGCCACAAAACAGAACTGATGATTCTGGGAAACACACTCAATCCCCGCTCGGAGGTTCCTTGGCCAATCAGTTGGGGACCACCACCTTACCCCAAACCTGCCATAAAAAATCTTGGCATGTGACTAGATCAGAATCTCACAATGGAGACACAGGCCAAAAAGCTATCTGGCACCTGCTATGGGACACTACGTCTGCTTAGGAAGATTATGTCCCTACTCCGGGAAGACGCAAGGAGAACAGTGGTTCAGGCACAGGGGATCTCGAGGCTGGACTACGGTAACTCCCTCTTCTTGGGCTCTCCTAAATATGTAATCAACCGTCTTCAAATTGTTCAAAGCGCAGCAGCACGACTACTATTGAACATGCCCAGACGTCAATCAATTAAATCAAGACTGAAGGAACTGCACTGGCTTCCGGTTCAAGCCAGAATTACGTTTAAATCCCTCAATCTGGCTCATCGTGCCATGCACTGAAGGGGTCCGGCACTCATTCAAAACCTGATCACTCACTACACACCCCAACGACAGCTCAGGTCAAGCTCAACGTGTCTCACGAAGGATACCGTAACAAAAAGAGCCAGATGGGGTGGAAGGTCTTTTTCCCATCTGATACCTATGTTCTGGAACAGCCTAGATTCCGACATCCGATCCACCCAAGAAGAAGCACAGTTCAGGAAAAAACTTAAGACCTGGCTCTTTCCACAGGATTAGTACCTACTCCCGCTAACTGCCTCATTAGCGCTGAGATGCCCAAGGGTCGTCACGCTCTCTATGAATCCTATAAACATAAACAAAAACATAAACACATACGTACTGATGAACATTTACAAACGCAGGTACACAGACCTACTCATGCACACTCTCACACACTCTGCTATACTATAACACCACTGAGCGAATACATATTTTTTAAATTAAAATCTTGCAAAGTTTATGTTGTTACTGTTTGACACACTGATACATGCAGTACTATCACTCTGCAAGGAAGTCAATCTTAAAGCGGTTACTCTGTCTCCAGAGAGGACTTGTATATTTATTTATAAAACTATAAAAAAATACCTTATGTTTCGTTGTGTACTGGTGAGCATTCTGAATTCATATAGGAACCTGTGTGCTTTCCTCAAAATGGTATGCGCTTTCCTAAAAAACACATGTACTTCTATTTTAAAACCTATGAGTTATATTTTTAATTGTTGCGATTTGCACCCATTTTATCCTCAACACCAGCTGAAAACGCTGTATTCATGACTGTGAATAGTCTAGAGAGGTCTAGTCTGAATATGACTCTTTACACATTTTCTTTAGTAGAGGGACTGTTCATACACTATTGTATTGTCTTGTATATAATTATTTAATGGTCTGTACAGTTTGTACTTGATCAGTTAACGCCTGTAAATGTAATCCTGTGCTCTTAATTCTACAAATGTGCATTTAGTTCTGTCGATGTACATTCATTGATATAAATTATTTCCTTTGCTGCAATTGTCATATGCAAGTAATAATGTACTTTGATGGTTAAAGTGTACATTGGTTAGACACCATCTACACTTATTTGTGCCTTAATCTTTAGAGCAACGTCAATGTATTCCAGAGAGTTAGTTAAGTGGGCTTTGTACTAGTTTCTTTATTTAACGCCAAACCTGCAAAACATGAGCCGGCGAATTTTATTACATTTGTGGCTATTAAATACCTGAGCAATGTGCAGCAAACTGAACCGGTAAGAAAATGAACACACTATGAAGCTGTTCAAAATTGGTGAGAGATTCTAAATGTTAGAACCACAAGGCATTTTGAAAAACTTATGGAAAGTATACCTAACCTTAGCTACTGCACTACAATAATAATTTCTAGGATTCTTGGTCGTTGGCATCCATTATTTATAGGGAAAATATCATTTCTGCAAGTTATGAGGGATAAACAATTAATTAGTATTACATGTTTCCTTTGAAATTTAGTTTTGGTTTTGAAACCACTGGTGAAAGAATATGATCCAAAACCTGGATTTGGTATTGTTTTATACCAAGGCACATTCTAAGGGGCATATTTACAAGGAGTGCAGCGCTATGACTAAATTTGCAGCGCTGCATTACGCCATTTCCAAAATGCAGGGATTCACCTTATTTACAACAATAAAGCGCACCCTGTGTTTTCCTTAGCGCTGCCGCTAAAAATAGCTGCCTAGCGCCAATACAGACACCCTTGCGCCATAGTGCAACAGTGCGTGCGTTGTAGGGAATGATGGTTTATGTGCAGGAATGCAGCACACATAGGAAAAAGCAAAAAAACAAAGAGAATAGGTATTTCCCCTTGTTGCGCCATTCTAACACCTGTTATTGCATGGCATTAGTTTTTGGTGCTGCCTCAGATTTACAGATCCTTGTAAATCTGGGGCAGCATCAAAAAGCAATGGGTGTTGCGGTGGAACGGCCACAGCAACAACCATTGCATTCCCCTTTGACGCAGATGCCTACGTGAAAAGGGACCATATTTACAAAGCAGCCTTAAGCCATAAAAAGTGGCTTTATGCCACTTTGTAAATATGGTGAAGGCCATTACGCCACTGGAACGTCTGCAAAAGTGATGTTCCGGTGGCACAATCCCCTTGTAAATATGCCCCTAAGTGGCTAATCTTGCAGTTCAGAAATGGCCTGTGTGAGTGATACCCCTGCCAACAGTAATTGCTGAACATGACTGTGCCGCTTTGGCACTGGCCACTAGGCAAAGGGCATTAGTGGCACCCTTGTCTACTGCCCTGCGATCCTCTTCTCAGTACTTGCTGGGCATGGCCTGAAGACATGCCCAGTGGGCACCGGTATGGTCTGAGCCCATGGACTTGCTGGGAACACTTTCTTAGAGCACCCTCTGGGCACAGGTATTTCAAGAGGACAAGCCATTTCTCAGAGCCCCTCAATGGCTCTGCTACCATATAAAGATGTGTACCAACAGAAACATAGCCCATAGAATATGTACATCAGAATTAACTTCACCAAAGGTACATAATTCGAATTATTAGACATGACAAATTTGGACCAAATTTCTTGATTTCTAAAACCGTAGACCCTCCGGAACATTTTCTCTCCCCCACACCTCCTCATAGCCCACCCACGCTTCTTCGTGGTCCCTCAAATACAGAATTCCAGAGGCAGACCCCCAAATTATAGACCACGGCCTGTTTATTGGCTGCATAGAATGGTATATGCTAATCAAGTGATCTCACTGCATAAAGGTTTTCATATTACGTTGGTTGTTGCCAACTAATTAACAGCACGAAAGCAAAAGGGGATAAGACTATCGGGGCAGTCTCCTTACATATGTGTTCAAGTGAGCACTATGAACAATATCTGGATGGAGCGAACAGAGAGGAAAGTACAAATATCAGCACAAAAAGACATGTGGTTAAGACTATGTGGGAGTCTCCAAGCATATGTGTTCAAGTGAGGACTATGAACAATATCTATAGGTAGCGAACAGAGAGGATGTACAAATATCAGAATGTCTCCAAATTGTACTGAGGGCTGCATTTGGCCCTAGTCGAGGCCTTGTTCCCACAGTTCACCAAAGGCTCTGCACACATACCTTTTCCACAAGTTGACAAATCCATTGCAGCAGCTTGTAAAATACTGGCCTTGGTAGAGCACGTTTGTGAAGATTGCTGCTGATTTTAACCATGTTTTGCTGGGTTGTGGGGAGATATGAAAGCAAAAAGTGTACTTCGGAATTTGTTTACAAAAGGTGGAGGGGGACTGTCCAGGTGTATATCGCGTTTACATTGTGCAGCATATGCCTAGCACCCCTGTTGAACCAGCTTCTTCACATGTGTAATGGAGTATGCAGCAGTCTAGTTGCTGGGGGCTGGAGTTGTGGGAGGAACAGGAACAGGAGGAGTCGGGGGGAACAGGATAGGGAGGAGAAGAGTAGGGACGAAGCAGGAAGGGTCATAAGGAATAAACCGCCAGATTCATGAAAAACGGCATTTGCGAATCTGTAATAGCGAAAAAATGCGAATCGCTATTCAGATATCGCAAATCCGAATTCATGAAGATTAGCGATTAAAAAAAGCGATTCGCACGCGATCGCAAATTCCGTTAGCGATTACCGATAATCGCAGAAAAATCGCTATTTTCGGCTACCCGCGCCGGGATTGCAAACTCGCAAATAGCGATATCGCTATTTGCGATATCGCTATTTGCGAGATCGCAAACTCGCGAGATCGGGAAAACGGGAAGTCGCATTTCGAGCCCAGTGATGACATCACAACCAGGAAGCAGCCAGTTCCCACCCCCATTCACCACAGTGAGGCAGACCTCGAGGGAGCAAGTGGGAGAGCTGCTGCAATACAGGAGATTACTACACATCTACTACTTTGCTACAATGTCAGAGGAATCTGTTCCTGGCCCCAGCAACTCCTCTGGGCGCAAAAGGAAGCTCAAATTTTCCGAGCAGGAGCTCGAACACTTGATTGAGGGGGTGGTGGCCAACCACGACAAACTCTTCGGAAAAGACTCCAGGAGGGTCCCTGAGCAAGAGAAACGGAGGATATGGCAGGGGATTGCCTCCACTGTCAACTCCGTGGGAGTGGCCGACAGGTCCCTAGAGGAGCTGAAGAAACGGTGGTACGACCTCCGAGGCCGTGCCAAGGAGAAGGTGGAGAGCGCCTTGGAGAGTCGTCGGGCACTGGAGGTGGCGGACCTACAGTCCCTCCCAACACAGCCATGGAGGACCAGGTGGAGGACACCCTAGAGAGGGAGGTCTGTATAGGCTTCACACGTCTCGGCTCATCCCGCACCACCCAAGACACCCAAGGTAAGTGGCATGCGACTACGACCCTGCCCCCTATGAATGTCCATGACCAAATAGGCTCCCCTAATGTCCCATAGGCATGCCATAGTTGCACATCAAGGAATGTCCTGATGCATTGTGGGAGATGCAGTGTGGCCACAATGTAGTAGTACCACAATGCAGCCAGACAGGTCCCAAAGCACACAAAGCCACAACCATTCAGGGATTGTCACCCAGCATGCATGTAGCAACTGCACGTCTGCCAGATACATGCAACTAATGATCCTCCACTTACCCTCACAGGTGGCGGCGAAAGCAGCGATAGTGAAAGGCTGCAAATTGATGAGGAGGTCCAGGAGGAGGAGGCGCCACCACCAACCCAGGCACCAGCCCCTGCCGCTGCTACAACACCAGCAGCCAGATCCACCTGCAGTGTTCCCCCTGCGACTGGTGCAGCACCTACAGCCACTGCCAGGCCAGCTACTATTGTGCCCCCTGCAACTGCCGCACCACCTAGAGCCGCAGCCAGGCCAGCTACTATTGTGCCCCCTGCATCTGGCGCACCAGCAATGCCAGCTGTCACACCCCCAGCAGCTGTCGCTACAACATCTGGGCCCGCGCCAGTTGCAACACAGCGGCCAGCCACAGACTCAGGCCAGCAGGGCAGGCGTGGCAGGTCTCGCCAGCACACCACTCCAGCAAGCAGGAGGGCCAATGGACAAGGACTGGCGCGTTTGAGCATTGAAAGACGCATGTTGAGGATACACCAGCGCTAGGCACGACAGCAAGGTGCCATTCAGCTGCAGCTCCATAAGATAGGGCGCAATGTGGCCGGAGTCGCTGACCGCATGGACCGCATGACGGCGGCCATGGCAGGTGTGGGGGCGCGCATAGACAACATGACTGCAGCCATGGCAGGTGTGGGTGAGGGAATGGCCCGCATGACTGCAGCCATGGAGGCCAACACCGCTGCGATGTCCACACAGCGCAGTGCAGCACGCCGCCGCCACCGTAAACTCATGAGCCGGCTGGCCTCCTACAGCAGGTCAAATTATGTTGCTGCCAATGCAACTTCTCTGTTGGCGCGGCGGTCCCTAACACAGCAGCACCAACTTGTCCAGTGCAGTGAGAACATGACCAGGGTCCTGGAGCACCTCACCACGGCCGTTACGGCACTACACCCTCCAGCAATACCATCCACTGTGGGGGGTGATGATGCTAGTGAGGGGGCATCCAGCGTCAGCAGCCACTCAGCCTCACAAATCCCACCACACAGCCGCAGCACCAGGCCCACACCAGGTCCAGAAGCCCCGGAGGAGGATGCCCCTCAGAGGCGCTTGGGCGCAACGCGCAGTAGGCGCACTTGAGAACATTTGACTTTCATTGGCACAGGCTGACTTTAAGCCTGCCATGTCCTATGACACAGCAGTATGCTGTAATACTGTTAGTGGGAGATAGTTGTACTGAAACCTTTTTTTTTGTGAATTGAACAAATACATTTATTTTGCTACACACATTAGCGTTGTGTCATCATTACATTTTGCATGCATTGTTGATTTGTGGGGTGATGGAAGAGGGTGTACTAGAAACTGTTCACTGTGATGTGGTTGCGACGTCTGTGGCCTTCAGCTGGGTTCTCCCCACATGCATGGCGCGCATGTGCAGGTGGCCGGTTGTCCCCTTCAGATTCACTGCCAGAGATGTCGACAGGTATCCGGCGCTTTGTTGCATTGTTATGTAGTATTGCGCAGACAGCCACAATGCGGCAGCACACTGCAGGACTGTAATACATGGCCCCACCTGTCTTGTGCAGTATGCGGAACCTGCTCTTGAGCAGGCCAAATGTCCTTTCTATGCAATTCCTTGTCCGTATGTGTGCAATATTGTAGCGCCGTTGCTGGGGTGTAGCAGGGTTGAGGTATGGGGTCAGGAGGTATTCACGGAGGGCGTAGCCACTGTCACCTGAATGAGAGGAGCAGATGGTGATTGCCTGTGCTGCGCTGTTACATCTTAGCAATGTGACATTTTCGACAAAGTGTACTTACCAAGTAGGTGTCCTTCCCCAAACTCTCCCCTGACCAGTCGTGTGTGGAGGCCGCTGTGCCGGAATATGAAGGAGTCATGGGTACTCCCTGGGTACTGTGCGACAATGTCAGTGATGTATGTCTTAGCATTGCAGACCATCTGGATGTTGAGGGAGTGGTAGGACTTTCTATTGCGGAACATGTACTCCATGGCAGCTGGTGGGCAGATGGCGACGTGGGTACAGTCTATGCATCCGAGCACATGTGGAAAATGGGCTACATTGTAGAATTGTAGCTTGGTCATGTCCAATTCCTGTTGGCTGGCGGGGAATTTGATGTGACGGTGTAGCTGGGTGAGCATGGCGTCAACAAAAGTGTGGAGGCAGCGTGACATGGTGGGCTGGGATATCACCCAGCAGCCGCTACTATCCCCTGGAAACTCCCAGAGGCCAGGAGGTGCAGGCTACACAATACCTGCACATGTGTAGGCACCGCATTGGTACGGCTTGTTGGGTGCTGCATCAGGGGGTCAAGGTCCTGTATTAGCTGCATTATCATTTCCCCATTCAGCCTGTATTTAGCATATATCTGCTCTCTGGTTTGGCCCAGCAAGGTGACCCTCTGGCGGAATATCCTGTCCTGGATCCTGCGTCTCCTCCGTGCTAATTGCTGTAGCCTTCGACGCCTCACCACCATGTACATTCCTGGCCTTGTGGGACTCCTAATGCTGCTGCTGATGATTGTCCTTATGTGTGATTGGTCAGGCCAGAACCTGTTGGTGATTGGACAACGGTTTTTTAAAAGTAATTTTTGCATGGCTTTTATGGTTACCACCTGCTTTGAGTTGTCCTTATTTTGCGCGGCGCAAAATGCAATTTTTGGGTTTTTCGCTATTAGCGATTTTTCTTGAATACCGATTGCGATTCTATAGCAAATTCGCTATTTCTTTCGCAGAATCCGTGGTTTCTCGCATTTTCCGATTCGCTAATGATCACCTGCCGGGATTCTGCGAATATAATAGCGAATTCGCTATTCTGTGTTTGCGAATTCGCTTTTTTGATGTTGAATGCCGATTACGGAAATTGCGCCCACAATTGCATTTTCGCAGCGGTTGCGGGCGCAATTTTACTTCATGAATCAGGCTGAAAGCTCTGTCAAAAGAATCACCTGCGTCTGTCTCATGATTGTAGGGACAACGTGACAACATGCAAGGGTCATACACATACGGACAGCAAGTATGTAACTTAAGAAGGTGACCTCCTTACTCTGCCCAGTTGGATTTGGGGTAAAACTCAACAGTGTGTCAGTCACCAGGGATCTGAATTGTTCTGATAGTACTGAGAGCTGTCTGTCAGTGAAGCATTAAACAAGCTCTAAACAAAGGGAGGCAATCCAAGGACAGGCACACAGACTCCTTGTTCATAAAAGCAGTCCTTTTCCTTAGGCTCTCATTACTAACTTATCACTTATCCTGTGTTTCCCCAACCCCAGGACACCCTAACCTAAATATTTGGCAGTCGGAGCATACTGTGGTGCTGCGACTATATTTTGGTGGCTGGAGTCGGCTGCGAGACGGCAGCCCGGGCCTCGAGGTGGTGTGGCCTGCTGCCGTGAGTGAAGCCGGGGCCTCCATTTGCAAGCCGCCGGGCGGAAGTGCGCTGAGGTCGGCGCGGCAGGAGAGCGGGGAGCGGCCCGACACTTCCGGTGCCCGAGAGGAGGCGAGGTGCCACAAGAAGAGGCGGGGTTGAGGCACGGTGCCGGACGGCACAGACACGACATCCTGCCCTCTGAGGCGGCCGAGGTGAGGTAGCGGCAGAGATCTCACTGGCCCCACTCGGCGGTCAGACCGGACCGAGGGGAAGCGGCCGGCCGGTGGAGGCGGCGATCTGCCCTCCCATCTCCTCCCCTGATGGACATTTGCTGATAGCCTGGGAGCCGGGGCTTCCGCAGGAGGAGGCGGGGAATTCCGGCTGAGGCCGACCGCCGGGCCCGGTGGGGCAGCACAGACACGGAGTGCGACGCTGCGGGGCCACGATTGGAGACCCCCAGGAGGCTTGCTGGTTGGCTCTGCGGTGGCGGATCACGAGCGGCGCTATTGCGGTGCTGGACAGTGGGGGTGCGCCACTCCTGGAGATTGTCTACGTTCCGGCGGTCACGTAGCAGAAGCAACTGGAGGTCCCGCACTAAGAAGCATCCTCCCCCGGAGCAGGACGCCGCAGAGGTCGTTGAGGCTGCAGAATCCCAGCAACCGAAATCATAATTCGCAAGAGGGGTGCCAGACTTCGGTTTGCAAACAGGCGAGGGGTACACACTCCTCATGACTATGGACGACAATGGCGGCCTGCTGCTCGAGACTCCAGCTGAACAAGTAACTTTATGGTTTGGGGGTGCGGGTTGGGAAACAACTTAAGGAGGGCGGACTTAGCCCCTCAGGTTAGGAGGGTTGTTAGCGGGGGGTTAGTTGAGAGTGCTTGGGTTGTTTTTTGGGGATCCATTGGGATAGTGGGTCTCGGACCTCCCGTTGGAGGCCAGGGACGATCTATACCGCGACAGGTACTTCAATGTTGCTGAGGTATGCGGTGGGGGGAGGAGGGAGTGTTCAGGGGGCGGTTGGGAGTGGGAGTGGAGAAGGGGGAGGGTGGTGGGGGCAGCTGGGGTGGACGGGGGGAAAGGGAGGGGTAGAGGGACTGTTGGGGGGGGTGTTTGTCTAGACACGGTGTTGGTGCGAGTCCAACGGCAAAAGCGTGTGAGTGTGTGGTTCCAAGAACCCATGACCTGGTTCTTCCCTCCCATGGATAATGGCTGACGCCCAGGGCAAGGGCCTATCACAGGCGTTACTGAGAGTGGTGAACTGGAATGTCCGGGGGGTACTGGATAAAATAAAACGAGGGGCAGTTCTGAAACTGGGGAAACGGGAACGAGCAGGTGTCCTCCTTCTGCAGGAGACGCACCTCCAGGGCACTAAGACTCTTAGCTTGCAACGGTATGGCTACCAACAGGTCTTTCATGCCGGTTTCGCGAGAGGGTCCCGGGGAGTGGCAGTCCTAGTGCATCGCAGGCTCTCCTGCGTCCATGAGGCGCAGTGGGTAGATGACCATGGCCGCTTTGTATTTATTAAAGGTACGGTTGGAGATGAGCCGATGGTCTTTGGTAGTGTGTATGCCCCACCCCCATTGCAGGCGGCGCTTATTGAAAGGCTGTTCGAGGTGTGGACTGATATCCCGAATGTTTTGGCAATTGTGGGTGGCGACTGACATGACGTGATGGATGGACCACTGGACCGCTACAGGGCCGGGGGGGGGCCCTTCGTAGACGCCCCCTACGAAACTAAGCGGCTTGGTACAGGGAATGGGATGGATCGATAAATGGCGATACCAACATACTCTTGGCCGCGAATACTCGTATGTCTCTGCGGTGCACCGGTCCTTCTCCAGACTGGACTATCTGTTTGTTCCATCCCCCTGGGTAGGGAGAGTGGCCTCTACATCTATACTCCCACGTGGCGTATCCGATAACTCTCCGGTGACACTGGATCTGTACTTAGATAAGAGGCGACAGCCCTTCAGGTGGCGCCTGTCCACGTGGCACCTGCAACAGGAGAGCTACCGGTCTCATATTTGGGAGGCCATATCTCACTACTGGGAAGACAATGATAGACCCGATACAGATGTAGTTACCCAGTGGGAAGCCTTGAAGCCTGTGACCCGGGGAGTAGACATTGCCTGGTGTGCAGAGGCTCGTAGGACTCGCAGGAAGGACATAGAGGAGGCGGCGGGGCGGGTCCGGGACCTTGAAGGGGAGAGTAGCGCGGGCGACTTGGCTGAGGCTGTCGGACAACTGCTGTTGGCGCAACAATCTTATACCTCACTGTTACTGAATGAGGCACGCCAGTTGTGGTTAGCCACGCAGAGCAGGATATATCAATGGGGGGACAAGTCCAGTACCATGCTCCACAGACTTTGTCAGAATACTTTCCAGGTGCAGTCCCTGCCGGGACTTCGTGACGGACTGGGGAACCCTGTGACGGCCCCGGAAGATATTACAGCCAGCTTCGCGCAGTATTACGCGGAGCTGTATGCCCCCCAAGACGCTCTCCCTGCGGAAGACGTAGACAAATTCCTATCGGACCTTCCGTCACGTGCGCTATCGGACGAGGGTCGGGACCGGCTGGAGCTCCCTTTATCGTCGGAAGAGTCGGATACGGCGCTTGGGGAACTGAACACGGGTAAGGCCCCTGGGCCTAACGGGTTCCCTTGCGAATTCATGAAGACCTTTCATCTTCAGTTGGGGGTGCGATACGGAAGGGCGCTGGAGGCGGCCAGGAAGCGGGCCGCCTTCCAGCGGATTGGCGACATGCGGAAATTGTGGTCTTCTGTAAGCCCGGGAGGCCCCCCGAGCGCCACTCTTCCTATAGGCCGATTTCACTTCTGAACTTTGAGGCGAAACTTCTGGCGAAGGCCCTGGCCAATCGTCTCCTCCCCTATATCACGGATTTAGTCCACCCGGATCAGGCTGGGTTTATGCCCCATAGGGCGACGCAACACAATATTCGTCGCGCACAGGTGGTGGTCGAGGCGGCCCGGGCGGCCGGGATCCCGACGGCACTCCTGTAGGCGGACATAGATAGAGCATTCGACTACCTAAGCTGGGTCTATCTCCGTGCACTTCTGTCCCACCTGAACCTTGGGCCTCACTTCCTCTCCTACGTACAGTTGTTGTATACGGACCTGACGGCGTCCGTGAGAGTGGCAGGAGTGGTGTCGGACCCTTTCACTATTGCCCGGGGCACCACACAGGGATGCCCCCTCTCGCCCTATCTCTTTGCATTGGCTATGGAGCCGCTTGCGGCGTGGGTGCGGATGGATGCTCAGATGAAGGGACTCGAGGGGGAGATGGGTCCGTCTGACCGTATTGCACTTTACGCCAACGATGTCCTCTTCTTCCTTACGGATGTCAATAGGTCCGGGCCTAGAGTCCTTGAGATAATGCGCGTCTTCAGGGAAGTGTCCGGCCTGCACTTGAACGTACGGAAGTACACGCTGTGGGTGTTGGGGGGGGGGGTGAGCCAAGGGGTCGCTGGGCATCGGTGCTGCAGGAGGCAATCGGAGGTATTAAATACCTGGGGGGTTTTCTGACTAACGTACCGGGAGTAGCTTGGGCACGCAAAGTAGTGCCGGTCTGGGACCGGGTGCGAGCTGCCATGAAGACGTGGTCCAGAATGCCCCTAAATATCTATGGTCGCTCGGCGATATTTAAGATGGTGGCCCTCCTGCGCCTCTTGTACCAGCTGCAGAACCACCCATATCCCATCGCACCGCAGTGGTTTTGCCACGTGAACTCGGCGTTAAGTCAGTTTCTCTGGGCCGGAGGAGTGGCGAGAGTGGCTCTTCGTACTTGCTTTCTCTCCACGTACTGTGGGGGTTTAGCTACCTCTGACATCCTATCCTACTACCAAGCGTCTCATTTGCTGGTGCTGAATGAATGGTGGTATGGGGACAGAGGTGACCCGGCCTACGCCGTTGAGCGGTACATGATGGATCCAGATACGCTACATACCATCCTATACTCGGCGGCCATCAGGAAGAGGCTTCCCGTGGTCACCCAAGTGATCTTCCGAGTGTGGCGTGGGGCTCTGCGCCGCATGGGGTGGTGGAATAAATTAACAAGAGAGACTCTGTTGTGGCAGAACGGACAGCTGCCGGCTCTGGCGTCCCTGCGGGGGTTTCGGGGCTGGGATGCCATTGGCATCTCGACGCTGGGGAACGTCATGAGAGGCACAACCCTCAAGTCGTTTCAAGCACTGAGCAATGAATACGCTATGCCTAAGACCCAATTCTTTAAATATTTACAGCTGCGACACGCCCTGTCCCCCTACCTTGTAGGTCTAGAATCGCTGCCCGAATATAGTCCCCTTGAGGCCAAGGTGTTTATGGGGGAATTGGAGGACAAAAAGATCTCTAACATCTATAAGACATTGGTGACGCATTGCTCCTCCCCACTAGACAAATTACGTTCGGTATGGGAGGAAGATATTGGAACTTTTGAGGAAGAGGACTGGAGGGAGGCCCTTGAGGCCCCGAGAGGAGCGGCGGTAGCTATACGGCTACGATTCATTCAATTCAAATACCTGCATAGGGCCTATTTTACCAGAGACCGACTGTGCAGAGCTGGTTTGATTGCCTCCCCTGTTATTCTTGAGGTGCGAGCGAGAGGTGGGTACATTTATTCATACGGTATGGTCGTGCGAGAAGCTATCGAGGTTCTGGCTGGGTGTCTGGGACTGCCTGTCTGAAGTGCTGGGCTGGGACCTTCCCCGCTCACCGCAGCTGGGCCTTCTGCATATCATGGAACAGGTTGGTGGGAATATATATAAACGGCATCTACTAGTTCTGGCCTTACAGTGGCCAAACGTGACATAGCCCGGGCCTGGAAGAACCCCAGGGCCCCCTTGTTGGAGGTGTGGAGGAGGGGGTTAGACTTTTGCATGGGACTGGAGCGTCCAGTGTTTGAGGCCAGGGGCTGCCCCCGGAAACATTATAAGATTTGGAAGCGCTGGGCGGACTATAGAGGACTATGGCTGGAACCGCCTACTCCACAGGACATTCGTGCAGAACAATTGCCAGTTGAACATGGGTGAAAAAGGAGTACACACTATTAGATATTCGAGAACATTTGCTGTTGGACTGTGTAGACACTGTGTTGGGACGGGGGTGGGAACCGGGTAGGAGGGTAAGGGGTGGGAATGTTGGGAGGGCAATTGTAATGTCGAATGTTGACGGTACTGAATGTATGTGATGATTCAATATTTGCTCACTGGTCCTTCGATGTCCTGAGGGACAGTGTCCCATGTGAAATTCGTCAACATTACAATAAACCTTGTTCTGAAAAAAAAAAGATACTGCTGTAAAGATTGCGTGAGGTATATATTACACTAATGCATACCAAAACGTGCAAGAATATAATCATCAGTGAAGGTATTGACTGTAACATCGTCAGAAAACAATTCATTGTCCTTTGTCTGTTTCAGTATGTATATCACGTGATATAATTGACATGTCATATCTTTCTTTTGTTTTGATGTTTGCATTGCCAGGCGCTGGATGCTGTCTGTGTAGATCTTATGGCAGGACGGACGCGAGGATTATGCATATCTTCCTTCACTTTTATTATGCATAGCAGGTTAAAAGAACATTATACAAAAAACAATAGACTACACTGCCCATGAACCATTGGGGAGCAATCTCCATGGTAACAATAGTCCAATCCTGAGTCACTCTACAATATATAATCCTACGACCTACCTTCCGCTTCCTTTTTCTTCACTGCTCGTCAGTTAAGGGGCATTCCTTACATACCCTGCTTACCTGACTTTTATTGCTGTATGTGTAGCGGTTTAGGAGCGTTTTTGAAAGTCTTTATAAGTTGCTTGCTTTGATTGCTCCCTAGCGCCGTAAGCTTTCGCCTGAGTGCTTTCTCCCCTTTCATTCGCGGACCTTGCAGCGTTAGCTTAGCTCGCTGAGGGGTTTCAGTCAGGCGCATCAACACCGTGTGCGGCAGCTCTGTCAGGTGCTACTGCGGCTCTGGTGCGCGCTTGGGAACTCGGGCGCTGAGCTTAGAGCCTGCCCGCTCCTCAACCAACTCTCTCTGTTTACACCGCTACATGGTAATTTCCCCCACACGCGAGCTGCTACAGCGCCAGCTGGTGGCGACTGATTTATCTCTTTCTCGAGTAGATTTTGACAGTTTGGGATAATCATAGCTATTTGAGCACCGTAGATGGGGCTGCCTGGCATATTCTTAAGGAGTTAGTTGTGCTCTCGCCCTCTACTGGCATGTCTTCTTCAGAGGACCATTTTTATTCCTCCTCACAGGAGGTGGAAGAGGAATGGCCTCCCCTGCGACTCCCACCTGCAGTGGACCAAACCCTCTCGCAGGCCATCTCTAGGGCGCTGGCCCCCCTGCAGGATAGGGTGGATCAGTTGGCCAAAAGCATCCTGGGGGTGTTCAGCGATCCCAGTTCAGCAGAGGTGGGTCCCAGTGGCTCTCAGGTGGGGAGTAGGAAGGCCATGAAGCATCACGCGGGGCACTTGGAAGGATTTGACAGGCTAAGAGAAACCTTCCTTAAGAGTGCACGAACGCTCAAACACGCACCCTGCCGGGAAGAGGATGAGCCTGGAGAAAACTACGACACGGTTGCCCCAAATTCAGACCCGAATGGCGGTCTTTCCTTTGAAGGGGAGCGTGTGTCAGGAGCAGTTCTCTCCTCCGACGAGAATAAGGACTCGGGTCGTCCCTGGCACCCAGGTTCCCATTCCTCTGAGTCCCAGGACGGGGACGGGGACACTCTGACATGTTTGAACCACGCAGCTTTATCAGCCTAGGTCCAAGTGGATCCCTGATGCCAAAGTGGCGGAGTACGTGATGGCAAAAATTCACCAACATCTGGAGAGGGAAGTTAGGACTAGGATGAGGGGAGAATGCACCGGCCATCGCTCAAAGGGAAAGTGGCACACACTACTGAAATAGATGAGAAGCTTTGCACTTTTTTCGCCAAATATATGCGAAACCCCAAAAAACGAATAGATAGATTCTGGAGAAATTGTCAGGATAAACTCCTGGATGTGGTGGGGCCCTTGACCCAAATCATCCAACTGGCGGAGCGGTCGAAAAAGTCTGGGACCCCTTTGTCCACTGACATAGTCGCTGGTTGGGCACAGCGAGCGATATGCCTTCTCGGCAAACTGTGCCCTGGCAGCTGAGCGAAGAAGATCCCTTCTTATAAAGATAGATCCCAAATTAGGGGACCTAGCTACCTCTGAGGCAGGCCCTGTGGCTCAGGGTAAACTCTTTGGTGAGCGCTTTGTCAAGGAGCTTAACAAATTTGTAACCACTTTTTCAGCCCTGGATAAGGCTCAGACCTCCATAAAAAAGATTTTTCCAGGGCGGGTTTTTGTTGGGGCCGGAAGAGGCAGGGGTCACTCCTCTGGCCGCACCCAACAGCAAGGCTCCTCCAATAGAGGTCAACAAAGACGGAATAATGGCTGGAACGACGGTCGCCAGGGAACCTTTTATCCCAGTAGTGGTTCCGGAAGAGGGAAAGGTCGGGGCAACAGAAGAGGCGCCAACGCTCCTGGAGGTCCCTCTGATAAGAATGACCCTTTCTTCCCCTCAAAATTTAGGGGGGAGGCTCCTACTCTTCTCTCACAATGAGGGAAAGATAACATCGGACCTGAAGGCATTGCAGACGGTAAGGTGTTTCCACATAGAGTTTTACAGCACCCCCTATTCAGGCGGTGCGCCCAAGACCCTTACATTTCTCAGCATCAGAAGAGAGTTTGATAGAAGCAGAGGTTTCAGAACTTCTAAAGAAAGGAGCTATTTGCAGGTTGGTACTTCATCCGAATGGCTTTCTCAGCAACCTCTTCATAGTAGAGCAAACAGATAAAGGCTTCAGGCCGGTTATCAATCTAAAGGAGTTCAACGAGTGGCTGGTTTACCAACCACTTCAAGATGGAGGGTATACACTTACTTCGGGACATCCTCCTTCCGGGGGATTGGATGGTCCGACTCGATCTGAAGGATGCTTACCTGATGGTTTCCATTTTTCCTCCTCACAGGCGATTTCTCCAGTTTTCTTGGAAAGGGCAGATTTTTAATTTCAGAGTGCTGTCCTTCGGCCTTTCCTCAGCCCCGTGGTGCTTCAAAAAGCTGTTGCGACCGGTGGTGGAGATGCTCTGCGAGCAGGGGGGTTGGGATTGCTTATCCACCTGGACCATACCCTTATTATGGATCAATCTCTGGTGAATCTCACCCAGAATGTGACCATAACTATTACATTACTCCAAGATCTGTGTTTTGTAATCAACGCTCAAAAGTCGGAACTGTGTCCGGCACAGCAGATGGTCTTCCTGGGTTTTTCTCATAGATTCCGTCTTGGCGTCCCCGAGTTTGCCAGTGCCAAAGGTGAACAAGATATGGAAAGAGCTTACACAGGTTCTCCGGAGAGACCGGATTTTGCTGCTCAAGCTTGCCAGAATAGTGGGAATACTCTCCTCTTCGATTCAAGCCATATTCCCCGACCCATTGCACTACAGGGCTCTTCAGAGATTGATAGCTTAGCACCTAAGGAGGGGTCTGAACTATTCAGAGATCATCTCGTTGACGGAGGAGGCCAGGACCGAACTTCAGTGGTGGATCGACCACATGTCAGCCTGGAAGAGCCAGGCAATCTTTGGATTGTCTCCGGATTTGGTGATCTAATCGCACGCCAGCAGATCAGGCTGGGGAACCAGATGTGGAGGCAGATGATCGGAGGAGGAACTACAGTTGCACATCAACTGTCTAGAGTTGCTGGTGGGATCCTTTGTGGTGAAATCCCTTACCAAGGACAGGATCTCTTGTTGCATCCTGTTGAGGATAGACAACATCTCGGAGGTGCAGTACATCAGTCGCCTGGGCGGCCCCCGATCATGGGCCTTATCCAACCTGGCAAGGGACTTCTGGCAATATTGCCTCCAGAAGCAGATCTCAGTGATGGCAGAGTACCTGCCCGGCCTTCAGAACATGGTGGCGGATTGGCACTCCAGGAATTTCTCTGATTCCAGCGACTGGCAATCGATCATGCAGTTGTCCTGGTTTTGAGGCCAGGACACTTGCAGTCTGGACCTTTATGCCTCACGGTTGATTCATCAACTTCCGCACTTTGTCAGCTGGAGACCGGGCCCGGAGGCCACCGCGGTGGATGCTTTTCTCCAGTACTGGTCGACGGAGTATCCTTACGCTTTTCCCCCTGTCATGATGATTCCCAGAGTGGCGGCCCAAGTTTGTCGACAGGCAGCGTCCATAGTGTTAATAACACCGATCTGGAGAGCACAGGCCTTGTTCCTGACACTGATGGAATTGTTGTGGGATTGTCCGATTCAACTGCCCACATTCCCTGCAATTCTCAAGGATCCCCAGGGGGATCTTCACCCTCTAGTGCTTCAGGGCCATTTGCAACTCATGGCCTGGAAGATTTATGGGGATGCTGGAAAGACAACCAGCTTTCTTCAGACGCTGCAAACCTCATCCAACAGGCATGGGCATCAGGTACAGTCAAGAGGTATCACTCGGCTTGGTGACAATGGCATCATTGGTGTCTGGAGAGATACGTGGATCCCAAGGGGGCTCAAGTTACTCACATTTTACATTTTTTGATGGAATTGTCCCATGAGGGTCTGGCCTACTGAACGGTTAACTCCTTTTGTTCGCCCATTTCTGCAGGACAATGTGAGATTGTTGGCAGACCGACAGGGGAACACCCCTGGGTATGTAAACTGATGCGAGGCATCTGGTTGTCTAAACCACCTGCGCCTAGGTATTCCGGCCTGTGGGATGTTAACCAGGTTCTAAGACTCCTGTTGGGTTGGCAGGACAATCAGTATCTGTCCCGCAAGGAGCTGTCAGCTGAGTTAGCCATTCTCCTATGTCTCATCTCATGTAAAAGAGTGTCAGATGTCAGAGCTCTGGGCATCACAGCAAGGGTTTTTACTCTGGAAGGAGTCACCTTTACCATTGAACAGAGGACGAAAACCAATACCAGGTCAGTATCGTATCCTTCCTTTCCGGATCATCCTAAGTTATGTGTGGTGAGGTGCATTGAGGCATATGAGGAAATGACCTTGGAACTCCGGCCCCCCGGAGAGAAGCAGTTGCTTATTGCCATGCAGAAACCTTTCAAAGCAGTTTTTTCCCCTTCCATCGCCAGGTAGGTAGGATGGGTTATGTCTGGTGCAGGAGTGGATGTGAGTAGGTTTGGTGCACATTCCACGAGGGGGGCTATGGCGTCTAAGGCAATCCAGGTAGGTGGTAGGCTGGAAGACATTATGAATGCGGCTGATTGGTCATCTAATTCTACCTGTAAGAGGTTCTATTTTAAACCCATTTCGGAAGCGGCGTCTCTGGTCGTAAGTAAGCTTTGAACATGCATAATCCTTGCCTCGGTCCTACCATAGAATGAAAACTTTCCTAGCTTACGAGAAGGAAAGTTTGAATTCTATTTAGGACTAGGAGCTGAGGATTATTCTTCCCTGAGATTAATTTGTTTGTCTTCCCGCCCTGGAGGTTTTTTCGTAATGAGTAAGTAAGTTCTTACATGTTATTTTTGTTGATCGAATGCCTATGCCATTGAAATTTGGTACATTTGAAATGATAATTTCTGCATTGGTTTCTGTGTTAAATTTGGTACATTTGAAATGTTATTTTCTGCATTTGTTTCTGTGTTAAATTTGGTACATTTGAAATGTTATTTTCTGCATTGTTTTCGGTGTTATCATGTGTATTGTGAAGGTCTCTGTATATTCAGGAACTGGATAACGAGATTGTCTCTATGTTACAGGGAATGATCAAAAGTTCGAATGAAGCAGTAATCCCAGCTTAACATCCTCCAGTGAAGAAGAGGAAGCGGAAGGGACGTCATAGGATTATATATTGTGGTCTGTCACAGGATTGGACTATTGTTAAGATGGAGACTGCTCCCCAATGGTTCATGGGATATGTAGTCTATTGTGTTTTTTGTATACTGTTCTTTTAACCTGCTATGCATAATAAAGTGAAGGAAGATATGCATAATCCTCGCCTCCTAGTCCTTAATAGAATTGCAACGTTCCTTCTGGTAAGCTAGGACATTTTTCATTCATGCAAATACTAACTTGCTACACCTTTCTTTTATCAGGTGACCATCCTAAAATGACGCCCCCAGCCACAGTTTGACGCGGAACCTACTCCCTGTGTGGTTCTTGCACGGTTCTCAGGGTTTGTATGACGGGTAGTAGGCTGACTGGGGGTGCCAGTAAAATGGGGGAAATGGAGATAGAGGCGCAGGAGGCAGTGGGATCATGCACCCTTATATCCCTGGGTGTGCATGCGGTGAGCAGCAACCTGGGGTGGATGGAGCCTGAAGAATGGGGTTAGAATGGCCTCATATGAGTTATATCTAAAGTAAGGAGCAACGCAGTGTGTAAACCTGGGATAAGATATAGAGTTGCCACATTTCCCGGTGGAAAATACCTGCCATTTGGTCATTATTTAATATTTCAGAAACAACTTACATTATATTTAGGTAGAACTTTCTATAAAATCAGATTTTGTATTTACAGTACAGATGTTTTGTCTTTTCAGTACAGAACTTTTTTTTCTGATGGCTGCTGCACCATAAGTAGGCTAATTTATTTCCACTCGAGCACAAATGCCGTAAATCTTTGAAAGGGAAATCGCTCTGGGAATGAATTCAAGAGGGACCCTGAAAGCCCAAGAGCTAAGGTTACAGACTGAGGAATGCAGCATTCTCGCGATAACTTGGACCAAGCGGCCACCAGCCCGAATCACTAACAATTCACGAGCTTATTAGCTGCTCCAGCCTCCCTCCAAAATGCAAACACTGACAGGTTTTTAAGTGTCAGAGCGAGACAAATTACCCCATTCCTGTTTTCCAGCTGTGCCAAGTACCACACATCAGGGGTTAGACTAACGCATTTTAATGCTGGTGTCCATATCACTGCAAAAAAAATGCATTAGTCACGCTTAATTACAGCTCCTCTGTCTCCTTTTGTTCAATGAGGCATTGTAATCATTGCTCGCTTTGCACTTTGAACTTACCACCCTGGGGGCAGATTTATGAGGCCCTTGCGCCACGTTTACGCCGCTGTTGCGTCACGCAAGGCGGCGTAAACGTGGCGCATCCCTACGAACGATTTACAACGTGACGCATCTAGGCAGATGCGTCACGTTGTAAAGCCCTGCGCCGCTTGTGGGCGAACCGGCGCAGGGTGGGCGTTCGGGGGAAGGTGCACCTCGCAAAAGTGGCTGAGTGAAATCTATAAGATTTCACTCAGTCACTTTCAGACCAATGCTGCGTCAGAATCCTGCGCCTGCTTGAAGCAGGCGTAGGTCTTGACGCAGCATTGTTAAGATGGTGCACCCCCGAGCCTTGCTGGAGCTGCGTCACGCTTGCGACGCAACTCCAGCAATACGCCACCTTAACGGCACAGATGCGTGACGCATCTGTGCCGTTTTTGCCCCATGGTGCGCCGCATTGTAAATGCGGCGCACCATGGGTGGCGGAGCTGTGGCCCACTGTGGCGCACATTAACTGGCGCATCCCTGGGGATGCGCCAGTTAACATAAATCTGCCCCCTGGTGTCTCAGGTTGCCACCGCAATTTCGCTCAACCATCCGCGACTGGGGTCATGCTCCTTTAATCATAGCTTGATACTTTGTTGAATTTATTTCAGTGCTGCTTTTTTTTTAAGTCTTGTCAGGCATGGAATCTGTGGGCCACGTAGACAGCTTCACTTGAATAAGTTACGTTTTGCATGCCCGTATGTGGCTAAGTCTGTGTGTGAGAGAGAGTGGTTAGAAACTCTGGGGCAGATTTACAAGAACTGACGCATCTCTGCATATTAGCAGAGATGTGTCAGTAAATTTGCGTCACGCAAAACAATCCTTGCACCACCATGGATGCATCGCATTTACAATGTGGCGCACTGTGGTGCAAGGATTGACAGATGCTTGACACATCTGTTGCCGTAAAGGCAACTCATTGCTGGAGTCGTGTCGCAAGCATGACGCAACTCCAGCAATGGTTTGAAGGCCTATTCCTATTATGCTGCATCACTCCTTACGCCTGCTTCAAGCAGGGGTAAGGTGTTGATGGAGTGGCGTTGTAGAAGTGACGCAGTGAAATCTTGTAGATTTCACTGCGTCACTTTTACGAGGCTTTCTTACGTCAGAACGCCCACCCTGCAGACATTATTCCTGATGCAGGTATAATGTAGCGCAGGGCTTCACAACGTGACGCATCTTCCTAGATGCATCACGTTGTAAATGTGTTGCAGCGTGGTGCATTGTTTACGATGCCACTACATCACAAAAGTGACGCAACGGCGGCATGAAAGTGTTTGTGCAGATGACCGTCAAGCAAGCTTGGAAAATGCAATGTAGTGGCAGTGCAATGTTTAGCATTACTTTGCAAAACTAAACATTTACCAAGATTCTGAGCAAGTAGAGACATGTTTTGCCCAAATTGCCAATCCTTCCACAATATTTAGCAAACTGTACTAACCAGGCTTAATACCTCTAGTCATCTCTGAGGAAGCCCTTCAAGCGATATTATTATTACTTTTTTATTGTTATTATTATCCAAACATAATGTTATGATCTTATAAGACCTGCCTTCCTGCAGATGACTCTTGGAAATTTTCCTCAATAAAAACAGATATCCAAGTGCTCAGAGTTCCAACACAAACCCAGTATGGTGGCCTATACTAGGAACTTGTAAATCCAGACTTGAAAATTAAGGCTGAAATAAAGTCGTTGTGAAACGCATATTCAGGGTTAGGGTTATTGTTGTGCCTTGTCTCAATGATGCGAGTTACCGTCAGAGCCATAGGTTGTAGTGATAAAGATTTTTTGTAAGAGAATGCAGATTTGTCATTTGGTATGAGATTTGTCCTTCCCACAGGATGATCAAAGATTATGCAGCTCACATAGCTAAAGATCAGGGGCCTCATTTATGAAAAGTGATGCATCGCTGCATGAAAACAGCGATGCATCACCTTTCACTGCGCTCTCCTTGCGACACCAATGATGCGCCATATTTACAGTACGACGCATCATGGCGCAAGGAGTTACAGATACGTCAGTATTTCTGACGTATCTGAATGGCGCAACAGTGACGCATTGCTGGAGTGTATCACAAAAGTGACGCAACTCCAGCAATGTGTCCTTTCACATGGGGCAAGCCCCATGTGAAAGGGCCTGCGCCAGTCTTACACCTGCTGTGAGGCAGGCGTAAGAAATTGACGCATTTGTGTCCTAGAAGTGGCGCAGTGAAATCTTATAGATTTCACTGCGTCTCTTCTATGACGCTTTCTTGCGTCAGAACGCCTCCCCCTGCATACATTATACCTGGCGTAGGTATAATGTAGCGCAGGGGTTTACAAAGTGACGCATCTACCTAGATGCGTCACTTTGCCAATATGGTGCAACAAGGCACATTTTTTAAGCTGCTGGTGCGTCACAAAAAGTGACGCACCGGTGGCGTAAAAGTAACACACGGCCTCATAAATGAGGCCCCAGGGGTTTCAGAATGCTGCCATGGAGTTGTGGTCTTCCAAACAGATCAAGTACCTCTTAAAAATGGAATTCTAGATCTGGGATAAGGGGGAACCAATGAAGCAAGAGAAATAAATCCCACTTGACCTGCATTTCTTCTATTATGTCTGAATAGTAGTGTGTGTTCTGACATGGAGAAGCACTATACTATATCCATACTTTGTAGAGAAAGATTTTTTATTTAACATTCCATAAAAAAAGTTTGGGTTTAACTTAGTATCATCTATAAAGATATTACTCTCATATATTCTTTGATTTTACAATATTTGTCATATCACTACATCAAAATGTACCACTTATTTAGTACAGACAGAACAAAACAAACAAAAGATGATACTAAGAACTCGCACCCTGCGCTCATTATTACATACTACAAACACACCTACCATACAATCTGCATTCCACATCCCAGCACAAACACACATACACATAGCAATAAAACAGGGGGGAATATCTTTCTCTTTCAACCGTTGACATGTTGTGGACTGAGACCATTTCCAAAAACTGTCAACGCACGTTTTGGTGTGGACGTTCTTTATTCCAAACACCTTCTTTAGGACCACACTATTTGAGGATACTTCTAAAGGTGGCCAGGGGGGTAATGCTGACATAATATTCTATGGAGGCATGAGGTTGATGGAAATTCTTATTTCGGGTCACAGTTATGTATTCCTCTATAACACAAGAACTGCATGCGCTGATTGTGAGTGTTCCTGTATGGCCAACTTCTATTGAAGCTTCCCTCTGTACAGAGATTAAATATCTTACATTAATATTTTAATGAGTCATCCTGACTCCTATAGATTGTTTCCTTCTGGTCGGGGAACAAAGGGGCATATTACCAAGCCTGGTGATATTGGATTATTGCCACTTAAGCGGCCGTTTTCAGCCGCTAAGCGGAGATAATTATATCGCCCTATTAGCAAGCTGTTGCTAACTGATGTTAGCGACAGCTTTTAGGTGATAGCGAGCGGTTTGGGGCCCGCTTTGCATGTCAGCAAATATTTATCGCTAATGACATGTAAAGTGGGCGTACCCAACCAGTTAGCGGCTGAAAGCAGTCGCTAACGTCGCTATCGCCTATTAGCAAGGCAGGCGTAGCGAAGGAAATATTCGCGCTAAGCGTGAATATCTCCAATAACTACCGCCTGCTCAGACCAGTTCCTAGCCATTATATCCAATGGGAGTTGGATATTATGGCTAAGTCCTCATTAGCGATAATGCCTGAATATCGCTGGATTCACAGCAATATTCACGGATTTCGCCGCTAACGCCTGAAATTTTATCGCATTTGAGATAAACGTTGCTAATAGCACGTTATCTCTGCGATAAAATCAGGCGAAGCACGGCGATAGAAAATATGTTGCTAAGCTTAGTTAGTGATAATTTTCGCTAGTTGTTGATAATAGGCCCCAAAGTTCTTGGAAATGTTCTATTAGAGGCTCCCAAAATGGCAGTAACGCTCTAATCAAAACATTAAATAAAGATATTTCCAAATATGCCTTTGCATCACAGTGTGGATGTGGTTACAGACAAAGCTTTGGATTGTTGGGGCCAAGGCGATTGTGATGAAGGTCTTAAAGTCAGCAGTATGCTTCAATTATGGCAAGTGGTGGGCAAGGATCGTTTAGTAGCAGTGTGTGTAAGTATATGGTATTTCTATAGCACAAACGTAGACACAGGGCAGGTGAGCATTAGTTCCTATAGGGAAAGGAATACAAAAATGGGTTCACCAGTCAAATAACCACTTCACTGCTCTGAGTTTTATCTTGCGTTAATCAGTCTTCCCCACGCCACCCCAATCTACTTCAATCTACCCCAATTCAATCTACCCCACTCTAAACTACCCCATTGTATCCCACTCTACCCCACTCTATTCCACTCCACTCCAGTCTACACCTGCTCATTCTCCCAGCAATGCTGCAATGTAACCCACTCTCCCCGAACAACCCAATTCCACTCCAATCTAACTCACTCCAAACAACCCAACTCCACTCCCTCTCCATTTAATTCTACCCTACTATAATCTACTCAATCTGCCCTGCTTCACTCCAATATACCTAACCTCTCTCCTGCCTACCCCACTCCACTCCAATCTACTACAATCCACTCCTTCCCAATCTACCCCAATCTAATCTACCCCAATCTACTCCACTCTAATCAAACCTGCTCATTCCTACCTAATCCACTCCAATCAACCACGCTAATCCACCCTATTGTCCCACTCCAATCTACCCCACTCCTACCCACTCCACTCTACTCCTCTCTACCCCTACTCCACTCTAAGCCAATCTACCCGGCTTCATTCTACCCCAATCTATCCCATTCAATCTACCCAAATCTATCCCACTTGAATCCACTCCACCCCTCCCACTCCATGCCACTAACATTTAGCCTGAACAGCAGCCACACTGGTGTACAAAGTGGCAAAAACACATTGCCAAAGGCCATAGCTCCTGCATAGGTGAGACCTGCTGGTTTTGCCAATGCTTGTTGATGCTGAGAGACAAAATTCAGATTGAGCGTCACAGAAACCACTAAATGCAGGTCAGAAGTTCGGATGGATTAAAATGTTCAGCAAACTGCACGTTAGCGAAATCAGATCTTCTATCATATAACCCGCTCGCGGGTAGATGTTGAAAGTAAGATTAAAACAATACATTACGTGGGATGCATTTACAAAAAGGTACTGTAAATTATTTGCTATACATTTATCGATTTGGGATATGTTCAGGGTTCACATTAATTGTATGAATTGATATTTTTAAAACAACCTTTCAGAGGGTTTTTGAACCGTACCGCATGTGAGTCAAGCATATCATGTGGGCGAAAAATAAAATGTGAGTTTCAGTTAAAAATTGAAGTGTGTGAGTTGAGCCACATCTCAGAATACATCAACTCTGTGGTTTGTTACTCTCCAGGTTTTGAGACCTCAGTCACGTGAATTGTTGTAAATGTTTTTTAATTAACATCAAAGGATGCGGTTTTTAACAGCTACTCGTAGCTTAGTCATTCACACATAGGCATTAACTTCATCACCCCAAACGAAACCGCATTTCCGTGACTTCGTGAGCATTTTTGTAATACCCTTAAAGTCTTTCATAATGAATTAATACAATATGTGACATGGGGACTTTGTTATATTGAGAGTAAATGGGTATCGGTTATTCGTGCTTACATTGCTTGCACAGGTTACACTATCATTTTACAACTCCATATTAACAGACCAGCGGATGCAAAAAGTCTTTTTTTCGTATTCTGGCAATATTGTCTATTTGAAATTTTAATGTAGGATATGTGGCCTTACTGCAAGGTCACCACATATTGGAATATCCCTACCTAAAAATTCCTATCTCCGGTTCCCCTCATTGGATTTTTGTCATTTTGCTTAGCACATTTTACTCTATTCGGTTTGGATGTTTTAATGTTGTGCATTTCGACTTTATTACTGATTTGTACTGCATACATACTTTACTCGTTGCCCTAAGTTAAGCTTTCCTGCTGTGTACTACAAGGGGGTAGATCTCAGGTGAATTTAGTGACTGTGAGTACTCACCCTGGCATGGGTTGTGATTATTCTTTGGAGGTGGGTAGTCACCTACCCCAAATAATAATCCAATTTTCTAAATATAGCAAGACCATACTCGTCAGAGTAGCAGAGCACTTTAAAATGGTACAGGAAGTCAAATGGAATATACATATTCATTCATTCATTTCAAAACTTTTATTCGATTAACACTTAGTGAATCATAAAAAGTACATCATACAATTTAAAACAAATTTGCATGAAAACACATTAATACAGGGCAAAATATTGTTTACAAACTTTGTATAAAACCAGTTCAAACATTGATTCTAATAAACATGAGATCAGAAGGTCGATAACCCAATTTTACTACGTGCCTTCAAACATGATTTTAAGAAAAGAGCTACGTTTTTAGCTACATATTGGGAATCTACTAGCTGAAGTGCCAGAAAGGCTGGCCGACAAGTCCTCAACCCCATTTGACGGAGAAGAAGAATAATCCAACGCTTACGTGGTTGCTCATAATATCGGCAAAACAAAGTGAGATGGATAGTCGATTGGCAAGAAACACCGTCACATGGGCATTTGATCAAATCGTAAGACCAGTTTGACTCAGTGGGGAAAGTAACAAGACGGAAAAATAAATTAAAACGAAACCTGGTTAGTACATATTTTTCATAATTGGAAAGATAAAAAGTAAGATAAGGCTGAATACCAGGAGAAACTTGGACCATTAATACTTGCACGTTAGTTTGCTTGGAAACTTCACAGGAGAGGCGGAGTTCCCTTAGATGGTTTAGACAAAGGTTTTTTAAAGCACCTCTGCTGATGTCAGCTAATGAGGAGGGCTCCGTGAAGTACGATGTACGGTTCAGGTCCTTTAAAAAGTTGGAAACATACAATAACCATGGGATTTTTTTCCAGTACTCCATGGATAGACAATCTGATATCAGAGAACAAGTTAAGTGGCATTGTGGTTTGTTCCAAATACGGTGCCATAGGAGAATTGGTTGACATTTGATGTTATCAGTTAAATAGTCAATACCCAGCTCGATATGGCAACCGTAAATTGGAGCACTTTGTGGGAGTGCCAGTAAGTATTTTAAAAAACCATTTTGGACTTTTTGTAAGTCGTCTGCTGGTGCATAGCCCCAGACACCTGCGCCATAGGTTGCTATGCTATGACATTTAGCATGGTATATTTTGAGCAACTCAGAAGGGGCGGGTTTACCCAATTTCCTTGAAAAGGAAACAAGAGCCGAGGTTGCTCTCTGATAAAGCAACTTCTTACTTGCCACAGCTCGTTTCCAAGATAATTGATCGTCTATTAAGATACCCAGATATGGGTATTCCCTGGCTCGTTTCAGTCTAACTTGCTCAATGTAGAGAGATTTAGGGTTCTTTACCTTGGGCCCGGTGTACATAACAAAGGTTTTGCTTTTGTTAACTTTTAACCCCAAGGAGAGCATAAACTGGCAATATTTGTCCAGTTGTTTTTGTAGTTGGACTAGCGTTCTTCCTAATACGACGGAGTCGTCTGCATAAAGTAATACAGGTATGGGGCGGTGGTTAATAGTTGGTAGGTCCTGGTTCCTTGCTAGCATGGCTGTTTCCAGCCCGTTGGTATAAAGTTTAAACAAGAAAGGAGCCAGGACACAGCCCTGCCTAACTCCTCTTGATACTGAGAAAGAGGGCGAGAGTTCGCCGCCTGTCCCGTATCTTACACATGCCGTGGCATCGGAATAGAGCTCACGAAGAAACGTAATAAGGGAAGGATTGATTCCCAGTTGGCCTAGAATGGACCACAGCCTAGAATGTATCACGCAGTCGAACGCTGCACTGAGGTCGACGTATACTAGATACAGATGACCTCCTCTTGCCCCAACATACTTGCCTATTAAAAGGGTTAGATTCAATGCCTGCTCAACAGTGCCAAGTCCCTCCTGGAATCCGTACTGAAGGTCGGTCAAGATGTTGTTCTTAGACGCCCAATCCTGGAGACGTTCCAGGATCAGTCGACCCGCGACCTTCCCCAGGGAGTCCAGGAGGGAAATAGGCCTGTAACAGGCTGGGTTGTTTCGTTCGCCCTTTTTAAAAATAGGGAGCAGGATGGAAGAGGACCAGGAGTCTAACAGGCCAACTTTGGAAACCGCGGCCATCACCTGGGTGACGATGGGAGACCACATTTCCAAGTTGGTAACAAAGATGTCAAGAAGGACTCCGTCAGGGCCTGGGGCCCCTCGGATTTCAAAGTAAACCGTATTAAAATTTATTTACAAACTCCGATTTTTTTTTTATATTCATCTGATCATATGCGAACATCTAATTAGACAAAACACTAGGGTTATATGTCCGTACACTAGCACAATAGGACATATGACAATGTATTAACCAACCACTACTAGGCATTCTTGTTGCCGGTCTCACGTAATGAACATCACCTTATTCTGGATAAATAATACTGGCGAGTTAATAATTAGCTATACGCATCCTCTGCTGGTACGTTTAAAATAAATAGTTCAGTTCCAACTATTTAGTAAAAGCAGGATAACCGCAGTACTACACACGCTATTTGTGAATGTTGATAAACAAACAGGCAACATCACGTGACATTAGGTTAACCAATTAGGAAGCGCGAGGTTAACCGCCCAATTAGCGGCCTCGTACTACAAATAGAGGCAGCACCGTGCTCGTTTTGATATCTTCACCCTGATGATACCGAAGGACACGCCGTCGTAGTAGGAGCAGGGAGGCCGAATTGAAAGCCTCAGGTAAGGAGATCACGCTCGAACCTACCACCGGTAAACTACCGGTATTTCAGTCCATATGCTAAACTGTACCTGCTCGTTATAATGCAGGTTTTGCGTGGGATGGATTTGCGCTCTAGGCAATGCTTAACTTAACCAGACCGATCGGTCTCGTATTTGAGTAGTAGAAATGCCTAACAATAATTTAATCATTAATGGAATGGAGACAACAGAGGGATCTCCACGGCGCTTGCATATTATTTAATGTCCACACGCGAAATCGACATAATCACCTTGACACACAACTTAATCGTGTAAGCACGTTATTGATGCTGATGCTCGCACTGAGTAGTTCACGTCCTCAGACAAAGAAAGTGAACTGAGGGTTATAAAACAAGCGGGACAATATTGATAAAGTCAGCTATATTATCTGCTTAGCAGAAACCTCAAGCCCAATAGTTAAGACGTAAATGACAGGGTCGTTTAACATAAATCTTAAGCATGCTGTAGGATAAACTGGGATCCTAACAAAATATTCTTTATTGTTTAACTTCTAAAGACACAGTGGCAGGATAACCCCCACCATGAAATGAACTCTAAAAGCTGATATACAAGCCTATTGAAAAGCTTGTGCATAATACATAGCTGCCAGTCATTCAAATCTGGGTGAGTACAATTAACTAAAAACTGATCAGACAGTTGACAATCACTCCTTTGTTCACAATATGTTAATAGGTGTATTTATTCACAGCAAGACAGAAGAGTAATATCGGTGGCTCCTACTACCAGAGCGAGTTCCATTCTTAAACAATCTCAAGGTAGTAACTTGCTATTTTGATATATGATTACATCACGGCTCAGTATCAATAGAGCATAAACATCATTGAAGTAAAACCTTATCATCACTTATAGATACCACTGCAGCACATGTGACAACAGTGAGAACGGATAACAGTTCGTGACCAGATTATAGAACCGGCCCTGGGCTTTCCTGGATTTATCTGGAGGCCATTAAAACAATACAGGTAATTTTAAAGTGGATATAAGAAGAACAAACATACCCACATAAGTGAAACCTTTCCCATATATACAAACTGGGACTCGCTAAGTGGTGCTAGTAATAATATGCGATACACTTTTAGCAATACCAATAACGTTAGGTAACCTTATAGTGGAGATAAGACGAACAAATATACCCACATAAGTGAAACCTTTCTAATATAGACAAACTGTGACCCACTACATGGTACTAGTAATAATACGTGATGCACTTTAGCAATACCAATAGTGCCAACCACCTCTCCTTTTTGTAAAACAGCACCAACCACCAAATAATATAGCTTAGTAATAATGTTGTTTTGGAAAAATGCTTTGCATGAAAAATTGGGATTGCAAAAAAAGTAATTTTGTGTTTCCTTTTAGAACTTGGTCCTGAAGAAGGTTGTCTATTGTTTACCTGTAACCGAAACGCCGCGTCGACCCATGTTCCTTTGAACCTTTTAACTGATGTTTACTTTATGTGATTTTAAATGCTTTTTATGAAATGTTTAACATACCACATGTATGTTTTTTAATGATCTGTTATAACTGTGTCAATAATTTTTTTTCATTCGAATAAATAGACAAAAAATATATATATATTTTTCCAAAAAACTATTTTCTGATTTGTTTTTTACATTTGATGAATTGTGTGCTTTATTGTTATAAACTTACAACTCTTGGTGGTCTAATGAGTACAATTTCTGGCCTATGTTCCGTAATTTAACCCTTGGTACTTTATAGAAGTGTGTGATTGGTATTGCTAAACATCGTAAAACTTATATATAAAAAATTATAAGGTATTACTATTCCATTTCTTACCCACTTAGTGGTAAAATCTGTGGGACATTTTTTGGATTTCTAAGCCTTTCCGGAATATACATATTAAAACAAGCAATACCTAGAATTGAAGTTAATATTATCTGAAATTCATACTAAGTTTAACGTAGTTAGTAGACAGCCAAGGGGACAGCCAACCACCTTACAGATGTATGTGGAAATACAGTGCATACACATTAGAAAATGTTACAGGTAGCCTAAGATAGTAAACAGACTTCGGAAGAGCACATGGTGGATGAGATCAAAATATATCAACTTAAATACAATTTCATATTTTTCTCTCATTCAAATCTAATTGTAAGTTGTATTTAGATAGTGCTTACTACCCTTGGCGAGGCATTGAAGTTCTTTGTATTATGTAGCACACTACTCTGGTATCCAAAGTTAGCAGTATAAATGCAGAAAAACAGTAATATCTGCAGTATTTGCCTCGTAGGATTAGCTGTTGTTAGAAATAGGGGGCCTCATTTATGAGAAATCACGCACCGCTGCGTGAAAGCAGCGGTGCGTCACTTCTCAGTGCGCACTTCTTGCGACATTCCTGATGCGTCATATTTAATGTATGACGCATCATGTCACAAGGAGTTACAGATACGTCAGTATTTCTGACGTATCTGTAAGCGCAAAAGTGACGCATTGCTGGAGTGTGTCACAAAAGTGACGCAACTCCAGCAATGCGTCCTTTCACATGTGAAAGGGCCTGCATCAGTCTTACGCCTGCTGTGAGGCAGGCGCAAGATTTTGGCGCAACGGCGTCCTAAAAGTGACACAGTGAAATCTCATAGATTTCACTGCGTCACTTCTACGACTCTTCCTTGCGTCAATACGCCCCCTTGCATACATTATACCTGGCGCGGGTATAATGTGGCGCAGGGGTTTACAAAGTGACGTATCTACCTAGATGTGTCACTTTGTAAATATGGCGCAACAAGGCGCATTTTTTACGCCACTGGTGCGTCACAAAAAGTGACGCACCGGCGGCGTAAAAGTGACGCACAGCCTCATAAATGAGGCCCAGGGTTTCTGGTCGTCAGAGTATGCACCTTGTACAAGCAGAACCCACACACTACTCAGGGTAAGTGTACTGCACATTAAAAGTTTACCTGTGCTCACCATTGGGTAGCTTGCCACAGAGCAGTCAGGCCAAACTTGGGGGCATATTATCAAGCAGGGAGTTAAAATTATCGCCGCTTTAGCGGCAGAAAACTGCTGCTAAAGCTGCCATAATGGGCTTGATAATATGCCCTTAAGAATTCCAATAGAAGCCCATGTTGACATGAGAACAAGGCTTTCTATTGGAATTCACAAGGGCATATTATCAAGCCCATTATCGCCGCTTTAGCGGCAGTTTTCTGCAGCTAAAGCGGCTATAATTTTAACTCAGTTTCTTGATAATATGCCCCTAAAGAGGCAATGTGTAAAGTAGTTGTGCACACACACACACACACACACACCCACAGTAAAAATACCACAAAAGTACCACACAACCGTTTGGAAAAACAGCCAATATTTATTTGAATAAAACAAGACCAAAACAATAAACATTCAACATTCACAAAGCAAGATACACATTTCTCAATATTAAAGGCAGTTATAGTGCTGAGAAACACAATAGTTCCGACTGGAGCTATACAACTTGCTAGACGAAGTCAAATCCAGCAGTTCGGCACCTACCGTAAGGAAATGTGGGCCGGCTAGAGAATTGCACTGACCCCGGTACCAGTACCTTTGAAAACGATGAGAACCAAAGACATTGCTTGGCGCCAGGGAGGTGAGATGTCGTTGAGGTAGATTCAACATCAGTTCTTTACTGCTATGCAAGGTGTTGGAGGGTTGGCACTCTGGGCGGTACATTGCACAACAAAGGTGAGGTGTCACTGAAGCACATGAGGCAGTGATTCCTGGAGGCGGGCAGAGTCGTTGAGCCATTGACACCCAAGGATGTTGCTGGCGCAGGGGAGGTGATGCGGCATTGCCAGTGAGGTGGCGATTCCTTACAATGGTGCAGGGTCGATGAAGCTCAGAAGACCAAACCGCAAGGCGTTGGCTTTGCGTTTTCGATGTTACACCACGGGGCCAAAGGTGTTGCAGCTGAGTCAGGGGGATCACATGGCACTCTAGACTCATGCTGTGGCATATCTTCTGACTTGCTGCAGCGGAGTCAGGCCTGCACTGTAATTCACGGTCGTTGTGTGGATCGAGGACCATAGCTCCAGTTCCGGCAGCGGCACGGTATCGAGGAGCGGCACCGGCTCCGAAGTCACACTCAAAGTCAATGTGCTGATTTCTTTTCTTTTAGTCAAGCAGCTTCCTTTCAAGGCCACGGGAACTGGATTTGGCATCAGTTGGCCAGGTAGGACTCCCAGCAGAGGAGCCCAGGTGCTGCAGGTGAAGTTTTTGATGGGCCTGGGCTTCCAACACGAGGCAAGCTCAACTCAAGCCCTCAAGCCCTTGCAGAAACTTTGGAATCAGGATGCAGGGAGCAAAGTCCAGTCCTCTCACTCCCACGCAAGATGCAGCAGGCCAACACAGCAAAGTGGCTATTCCTCCTGACTGTTCAACAACTCTTCCTCCTGGCAGAATGTCCTCAGTCCAGAAGTGTTCTGAGTATATGGTGTCAGAGGTCCAACGCCTGTACCAATTCTAGCCTTTGAAGTAGGGAGACTTCAAAGAAAGGTCTCAAGACACACTACATGGAGTAGAGACTACTTTGTGCAGGGACAGGCACAGCCCTATTCATGTGCAAGTGTCAGCACCTCCCACCAATCTAGCTCAGGAAGACCTATCAGCCTGGTGATGGGCCATCAGGATAAGCAGGGCATACCTTAGCTCCCTTATGTGTGATTGTCTAGATTGAATTCACAAAGCCCAACTGTCATCCAACCCCAACGTGTATTCTAGGAACAGACAGAGGCCAGAATGGTTAAAGTAAGAAAAAGCAAACTTTCTAAAAGTTGCATTTTCATACCTGCAACTCAGAAACCAACTTCACTAAAATATGTGTTTTTAAATTGTGAGTCCAGAGACACCACACTTCAATTTATATCAGCTCCCAATTGGAAGATATACTTGTAAAATGTCATAAGGCAGCTCCAATACTAACCTATGGGACAGATAAGCCTTTCTGTAGTGAAAAACGAATTAAGCAGTTTTTCACTGCCAGGTCAAATAAAACTCAATAGTACATGTCCTACCTCTAAAATACACTGCACCCTGCATATGGGGCAACCTAAGGCCTACCTTAGGGGTGACATATATATAATAAAAGAGAGGTTTAGGCCTGGCAAGTGGGTGCAGTTGCCAGGTTGACATGGCAATTTAAACCAGGCACACACAGGCCATACAATGGTAGGACTGAGACATGTTTTCAGGGCTACTTGTGTGGGTGGCACAATCAGTGCTGCAGACCCACTAGTAGCATTTGATTTACAGGCCTAGGCACATGCAGTGTACTGTACTAGGGACTTATTTGTAAACCATATAGGCCAATTATGGAGAAACCAAATGCCAATACATTTTAGACACAGAGTACATGCACTTTAGCACTGGTCAGCAGTGGTAAAGTGCCCAGAATTCTAAAACCAGCAAAAACAAAGTTCAGCACACATTGAAAAACAGGAGGCCAGAGACAAAAAAGACATGGGAAACAATGCCAAAAGATGTCGGGTCTAACAGTTGTGTTAGATTTGTGCTCTTGAAATCTTATTTATTTACTCCAGTGTTTTGAATAGCAATATATAAATAAAAGTAGATCAGTAAAGGAAAGATGTGAGATGTTATTGAGTGAGATGAACATGTGAACATGTTATTTGGATGAGTAAGTCGTTGAGTATGTAAATCTATGCACACACACATATGTATATATATTACTTACGGGAAGTCGCCGTTTGACGAATCTTCACAAAAGTTTCAAAACTGGTGGGGCTATCTGGTCAGCTCCTGTTTTGAATGTTTCAGGGAGATTCGTCAAGGGGGCTAAGAAAAAAGGGGGGGTGCCAAAACATGTTTTCCCCATGTTCATTTCTATAGGACACTTTAGACAAAGCTACAGCCCGAACTGCTGAACGGAATGACACCAATTTGGCAAAAAGGTAGGTCTTGGTACAGCAAGAGCCCTTTTTGTTAAATGGTGTAAATCCGTTCAGTAGTTTCAGAGAAATTAGAAAAAGAAAAATATTGATATCTGAGCACCGAGGAGAGTTTGCGAACCCATTCGGCAACGAGCTTTACTCTGATTGGCTGTGCACTTTGTTACTAAAAAAGTCCCTGGATGGGACAATATAAAATTAGGGTGTGGGGGCCTGCAGGGGCACCCATAGCCCTGGGGACTGCAACCTCCCTGGGGCTCTGGCCCATTTTTTAATAAAAGATGTGTGGGGGCAAGAGCCCCCCACATGCCCCGGGGACCACCACCTGATGGGGCACATACTGATTTAAATGTGGCGTAGGCCCCGGGGACCCCCACCTCCCCGAGGCTAAGTAAATTAAGGGAGGGCCCTTGATGGCTCTGGGGACCACCAGGGCTAACTCCAGGGCTAGCTCCTGCAGTGTCCCTGGGTGCCCACCCCTGGGACATTGCCATTTGCTGGCAAAACAGGAACACGGCTCCCGCCCTGTCATAGCAAACTCTGCTCTACTTATTTGAAGTTAGAGCAGGAAAACCTGCTCTCACTTCAATGAAGCAAACAAAACAGGATTGCTTTTGAGCAAGGGGAGCTGCATGTCAGCATCTGCCCTTGCTCAAAAGCAATGCCGACTCCTGCAGTACATGGGTGAGCCTGCGTGACTGTTGGGGCATTGGGTCTCCCCCCACAGTACCCAACACAAACCCGCAAGGACCTCAGGACACAATTAGACTTCATCCTCCAAGCAGCAGTGCGCCAGGAGCCGCGTTTGCAGAGCGGTGTAAAAAGGGGCGTGGCCTCTGACCACCTCTCTGCAATGTAGCTCTGTGTGGTTATTGGAGATACCTGGTGGGCTAGTTGGCCCACAGGGACCCTAAGGTTTCAAGGAGACTTAATCCCCCAACCCAGAACGTGCAAGGAGGTGCGCCTACCAAGTGGTGGAGAAAGGAGGCGTGGCCTGTGTCCACCTCTCAGTAATCCCACTGTGTGGGGCTCACTGGAGGTAAGAGGTAGGCTAGTTGGCCCCTAAAGGACCCCCAGCAGTGAAGGGGACTTCAATCCCCATCCAAGAGCGTGCCAGGGAGCAACACAGTGGTAGGCAAAGGGGACGTGGCCTGATATAAGAACTTAGCAATCCAGGTGTGTAGGACTTACCGGAGGTAATAGGAGGGGTAGTTGGCCCACAGGGACCCTAAGGTTTCAAGGAGACTTAATCCCCCAACCCAGAACGTGCAAGGAGGTGCGCCTGCCAAGTGGTGGAGAAAGGAGGCGTGGTCTGTGTCCTCCTCTCAGTAATCCCACTGTGTGGGGCTCACTGGAGGTAAGAGGTAGGCTAGTTGGCCTCTAAAGGACCCCCCAGCAGTGAAGGGGACTTCAATCCCCATCCAAGAGCGTGCCAGGGAGCAACACAGTGGTAGGCAAAGGGGACGTGGCCTGATATAAGAACTTAGCAATCCTGGTGTGTAGGACTTACTGGAGGTAATAGGAGGGGTAGTTGGCCCACAGAGACGTCCTTGGGGGCAAACTACCCCTCTTGTTACCTCCAGTAAGTACCACACAGTAGGGTTGCTAAGACGTCTTTGGGGGCCAAGCCACTTTTTCTCCACCACTCTACAAACACGCCTCCTGGCAGACTACGGGAAAGGGGGATGAAGTCCAATTTTCTCCTGAGGGACTTTGGGGGCCAAGAACCCCTCCTTTTTCTTCCTGTAAGTCCTACACAGTGGAATTCCTGAGCGCTGGTTGGAGGCACAGCACCCTTTCTCCACCACTCTGCAAACACGACTACTAGTTAAAGAAGTGTTTGCAATGTAATAGTTTTCGCATTTGCGAGAGTCGGAGCAATTGGCATTGTAAAGGTAAAGGTTTTTTACTAATGTTTTTGGGAGTGGAGTGGATGTCTGTTGTGTGTAGTGGAATTATGTGGTAAGTTGTGCAGTGAAATTATGTGGATAGAAAGTATGTGGTATTTATTTCATCGGAATTATGTAGAGTGAGATTATTTGTAATGGAGAGTAATTATTTGGTATGGTAGTTTGTCTTGTTGAGTAGCAACCTCAGGTATAGTAATCCTCGTTTCCGTAGAAGCTCAGCTATGAGCTCAGTGGGACAAAAAAACAAGGAATCACTGAGGAGCACTTGTGGACCTAGTCAGAGGTATGAGCAGGGCCACTGGAATAATGCAACTGTTTGGCTGCACCAACTTTCGCGCAATTATAAATATTCTGCATTAGCCACATAATCCATCATCTGCTCCCTAATCTGCAGAACTGAACAAAAAAGCCTTGTTTCTACCTCAAACGGTTCAAACAATACCAAAAATTCAGCGACAAGTGTTACAGAGTGGTGGAAGGCCCTTTACAAACCTAGAATGGTCACCTATTAGTTATTGTGGAAGAGGTGTGGCACAGCGGCCAGGGCGTCTGACTTCAGAACCCGGGGCTCACGGTTCGATCACCGGCGGCAGTGCAGCCCAGCACCATGTGACTCTGGGCAATAGCTCGCTTAATCTTCCGGACAGCCCCCAGCACCTTGATACCTTCGGGTAATTGTTCGCGCTTTACAAATACTGGACATTTACATTTACATTTATTGCTAAATGTAGGTGTTAAATTGGTACTAATGGTATGCAAGTCACTCTTGCTTCCTTCTGTGCCTCTCTTGCCTCTTTCTCCATTTCTGTTGCTTCTTTCTACACATTTCTTTCTTTTTCTGCACTTCTCTTACCCCTTTCTGTAAATCTCTTCTACTTTCTGTACCTCTCTTGCCTCTTTTTGCACCATGCTTCCCTCTTTCTACACCTCTCTTACTTTTTTGTGTACCCTTCTTATGGCTTTCGACACCCGTTTTGCCTCTTTCTGCACCTCTATTCCTTCATTCTGCACTTCTTTTGTTTCTTTCTGTACCTCTCTTGCTTCCTTCTGCACCCCTCCTGCCTCTCTCTCTACCCCTCTTCCCTCTTCGCTCTTTCTGCACTTCTGTTGCTTCTTTCTGCCTTTATCTTGCTTATTTCTGCACCTCACTTGCCTCTTTCTGTACCTCTGTGGCCTGTTTCTGCAGTTCTCTTGCCTCCTTCTGCACTTCACTTGCCTCTTTCTGTAGCTCTCTTGCCTCTTTCTGTACCTCTCTTGCCTCTTTCTGCACCTCACTTTCTTCTTTCTGCACCCCTTTTGTATGTTTCTGCACCCTTTTTCCCTAATTTGTGCAACTCTTTCACCTCTTTCTACACCTCTCTTTCCTCTTTCTGCACCACTCTTGCCCAGAGACATTTTAAGGATTTTGGGGGCCCTGGGCCAAACATATTTTGGGGGCCCCTGTTCGCAATACCTTTGAATTCACTGTCCATTATACGTTCATTCACACCCTTGTTATGTCACGCAATATTTAATGACACATTCAAAATGTATGAAACAGTAAAAAAAGAAGACAAATGAGCTGTAATTACTTACATTTTATAGTGATTATGTTATTTGAATCCACTCCTGAAGATAAATGAAGATCTGTGGGGTCCTCTGGTTGTGCTAAGCCCCTCTCTCAGTCACTCTAACTATCACATATAACATTATTGAAGTAGGCCAGAGTGATGTTGTCCCATTTTCTAGCAAGATTCTGTATCCACCTGTTTAGATTTCAATCAATGTCTTGTTCCATGATATTAGTTTTCATTCATTTCAGCCTGAGGTATAGGACTTTCTATGCATTTACTATTTTCAGTGCTGTTCTTCTTACCTTCTTTCTATTGTTAACATTGGTTCTTTCTTTCCTCAGACATACTCAGAACATCACCTTTAACATTTTACTGGTGAATTTCAAATTGTTTAAGGCCTTAAACATGTTGATTCTGGGACGAACTTTATTGCATGGGCTGACAGAAAACAGTAATAAATACAGAAAAGGATTGGCATTCAACATTCTTCAAAGTGTTCTGTGCAATAGGTAGTTGTTTGGATGATATTATATACATCAGGGTGCATAGGTTAAACAGGACATGATTGAGAAATTATCCTTGTTGACCTCATCTTGTTTCTCTGCAAATCTTGTTATCTACACCTGACCTGTGCAGTAATTGTGTTAAGGAGTTCTATTTTAATTTTGAGGAATTGAACATAAATGCTGCTGGGTTTCGAAGTTTTGTTGAAGGCAATGTTTGCTGCCTGTATCAAAGGCTTGAATTAAGTTTCAATGATAAGTAGAAAGTTATAGACCATAGAAAGTTATAGGCTTTTGTGAACTGCTGACAATAATTTTAAGATGCTCAGATGGACCCTATTTATGATTTACCATTTTTCAAGTCTATTCAGTCTTAGAGATGCCTGCAAGGCATCCATGCTGTTTTCCTGAATGGTCAGGCCCTCTTTAGTTGTTTTATAGTTGGAGAAGGATGAAATAGGCAAGATTGAGTACAAGAACTCTATGCTGTTGGCTTGAATTTTGACGATGCTGTTTGTCACATAAAATAAGTTTTTGGTATTTTCATGCAAACATTATTCAAAGTGATTTTGTTCTTGGATCTTCTTCCCATTTGTCAGTTTTTCTTGTCATATAAGGTCAAATGCTATACGTGCACAATGTGCTGTGATTCCAGAGCATCTTGGGGTATTTTAAGTGCAGGTTAGGTTGTAGAAGTTAAACATCTTAATGCAGATTTTTAGAAAATGGAAATTAAATGTGTTTCTATGAATATTTACTTATATTCAATAAATACCAAAAATGTCACAATGTGTTTCTGCAAAATAAAGCTTCTAAGTAGAACCTTGGAGCATCTCTGTACAATATTAGGCACCTGTAAGACACTACTTAAAGTATGCATCTCTTTCTGGATTTGCTAGCAGCAAACTCATTAACCAGATCAGCAAATTCTATTTCTTGGAGCATTTCTGACTCAATACTCAGCAGAGCCAGAGAATTGAGTCTGGCTTGTAGCATTCGATTAAGTAGCTCATTTTTTATGAGCTTCAATTTTGAAAAGGACCTTTCACAACTACAGTTTGTGACCATCATCGACAAGAATATCTGCAGTGCAATTTCAATGTTAGGGAAAGTGTTCTCAAGTTTATCAGTTTTTATTTTCCTGTAAAGACCAGACATTGAAATTGTTTCATTTTTGTGTACAGGATAATGTTTGAACTGCTGGCATTCCTTGATGAGTTCACATTTGTTCAGGTCTTTATAGTACAAAGAGGCAAGCTTTTCACACCACCCTTCGATTTCTTTGGTGTTCATGTTTTTTAATTCTTTAAAGAAGCCAAACCGATTATTTAGGTCTCTATATGCTTCACTTCGCCGCGTTAAACCATCAATCAGAGCATCCATGATCGGTAAGTATGCTTCTACCTTAAATTTGTTCCGCCCTTCAAGTACGGTGTCACTAGAGGGCCCTTCAAACTGAGTTTGTCTAATGCTTCGTTGTTTTGTACGCTTTTCAAAATCTCTGTAATGAGTATCAGGAGCTTTTGCCTTTGCCTTGCACTCATAGTCATCAAATTGGTCTCTCAACTCTTGGACATAAGACTTCAAAGATTGGATTATGTTGACTGCAACAGATAGGTTAACATCTTCTTTTTGTACAGTCTCGCTTGTTTCCTTGAAATGCATCAGTATGTAATTCCAGAGAATGGTCAAAAAAATGGTTTCCAGCTTGTCCATTTTTCTAAGGAGACTAAGTGCATCATGCATTGTATCTTTTGACTGAATGTGATCATTTGCCAGTGAATCAAGAGCAGCTTTAATTCTTTCATAGCCACCAGACAAGCGTTTTACAACCTTGTGATCTGGGCCTACAGAATGAAGTAGCACATCCCAACGATGAGTAGAAGCAGCAAAAAAAGTGTACAAATT
Organism: Lissotriton vulgaris; assembly: GCF_964263255.1. Lineage (NCBI taxonomy): Eukaryota > Metazoa > Chordata > Amphibia > Caudata > Salamandridae > Lissotriton > Lissotriton vulgaris. Next base: position 148,805 of record NW_028244487.1, read on the forward strand.
TTGAACAAAGTCAAAAAAAGAAACAACCTGCATGCTGCACTCAGCAGCTTTTATACCCACCAGGTTCAAGGAATGGCCAGCACATGGCACATAAACAGCAAATGTATTGATCTCTTTCAGTCTTGCCTGTAAGCCCGAATACTGACCAGACATATTAGATGCATTATCATATGACTGACCACGGCAATCTGATAATGGAATACCGGCCCGCTCTAGGAATTTCACTACAACATCGGCAAGATACTCTGCCCCATGACCATGAATGGAGATAAATTCCAAAAAAACGCTCCTTTGGTACTTGACCCTTTACATACCTCACTGTGAATGTCAACTGATCGATGTGACACACATCTGGAGTGGAGTCTACACTGAGAGAATAATATTTTGCTTCCTTTATTTCTGATATTATTGCAGCGAAAACTTTCTTACTCATTAATGTGATAAATTCTTCACAAATTGTTGCTGATAGGTATGAGGGATTGCCCTTTCCAGCATTTCCATATTTCCTGATGTGCTCTTCAAGAAACGGGTCAAATTGGCTTAGAAGTTCTAAAATTCCCAAATAATTTCCATTGTGCAGTGATCCTATCATCTGGTTTTCTCCTCTGAATGCCATACCTCTTGCTGCTAAAAATTTAACAACTGCTACAATTCTTTTCAGCACACCCTGCCAGTATATTTGTTCATGTTTTATCTGTTCCTCTAATTCCGAATCAATTTTACCAGCTTCTTTTTGACGGGTGGTGTATACTAACATACATTTTTGATGCTCAGGGCAAGCTTCATGCTGAGAAATACGACGGGCTGCATGCTTCCAGTCATTAAAACCAGATCTACTGAAGGCAGACTCTGTGCTAGAAAACAAACGACAAGCAAAACAGTACACTGATCCTTGTGAAGGAGAATATAATAGCCATGTACGGCTTACAAATTCCCCATTTTGCATTTGCTGCTTGAAAGCAGCATCGGATAAACTCTGCTTGTGTTTCTTTTCTCCAATTTGATAAACACGAGCAGAACTGGAAAAATTGTAAATCTATAATGTTAGAGGAAGTGGAAGCAGATACATCCTCAGTATATTCTCTTGCTGACTCGTTAGGAACAAGATCATCTCGTTCATACTGTGACTGCGCCGCATTATCAGTACAGCATTTCGATTGTACCGGAAAAAAAGAAGTTACTTTTTGAAGCTTTGCAAGCTTCTGTTTTACTTCAGATGTGTTTTCTTTTAGTAGCTGCACTCACATATGAACGCGTCATTTTGTGCAGTGAGCAACTTATCAGATTATATAAAGATTCAATAACATATGTGCTCACGAGCTGAGGAAGTAAGAAAACAGTACATTGTTGTTTGTTATTCATATTGGTAACCATTTGTTCAACACACTATTGCAGACTATGATGTGGGGCATACAAATATGTTCAGGAAATCCTGAAGCATGATCAAACATTCTGGACCTACTAGGCCAAGGTAACAAATATGTACATTTCAAATTTACCATCCCTATCAGCAAGGTAGTGGGAGGTTGGGGCACAAAGTAACTAGCATTCAGTTACAAATGTAACTGCATGAACATTACTTACATTTATTTTACTTCGGGAGCAATTGAAAGGTATCACTTTCCTTTGTGGGACTTAATTTGTTTTTGGGCAATTTTAATTTTTCACATGAAGACAGGGCAGGTTTATGATTCATTTAAAATTATATTTGCATACATATTAGTATGGATACATTTATTTTGGACACATCATCCAAATATTCACAGTGAGTCAATTTCTTACAGGAGTGGGACTTCCAAATTAGCTATATATTGAAACATAACACAAAAGAAAAGTTAAATACAGGCAACTCAACTAGCTAATAAATTAAGCAAAGCATGTACTTTGGATTTCTAATGTACTTGGTAAATACAGTGTCTATCAATATTTCAATTATGTGCTTAAGAGGAATAAATTAGTACATTATTTGGGATCAATAATATATGATTTGTACACCAGGGGCATCATTTAGGAGTTACCGGTATGGCAGCACTGGCCCCTGGCTTTCCCTTTGTTATCCCTGGTACTGGCTTTGTGGTCCCTGGCCTCAGAGGTGGCTAAATCAGTGCCAGGAACACAGTGGCAGCTCGATCTTATGGACCTAAGTTAGGGCTCTACTCTTTATTTACTGTCAAAGTTGTATTACAGTAATAATGAATAATCTTACATTATTCATTCTTTGTGTAATAAAACATGGAGCACTGTTAGCTGAAAGATGACCATTTACTGGCATCTGAGATATGTAAAGAAAATGCTTTTAAATGCACTTTATGCTGTTCATTGTATGTCCTGGATGCCATAACTGGCCGACTTGAGATGTTTCACGTGTTTGCATTAGCTGAACCACAACAGCAGTGTAATTATGTTTTACTCTCTCTCTCTCGACACACACACACACCTACACATCAAACATATCTAACTTTCTGCTGCTTCTTTTCCATGGATTAACTTAATAGAAAAGCCAAGGAGGGGGCATCTTTTGTCCCAGTGACATACATGTGGTATCTCTGTACAGATTTAGATTACAATTCCACTCCTGAGTATGTCAATGTTTCGGGCCTCATTATGAGTGCAGATACTGTCAGGCACTGAGTCCCTGTACTTCTTTAATACAAAAGGTAGAGTTCCTATGCTCCTCAGCAGACTGCCAATACTCTTAATGGGAGAGCTCATTTACATCTCAGGAGCAAACAGATACTCCAGGATAATGAGTACCCACACTTTCAAATTTTCATTTGATGCACTGAAGTGGTTTCAAAATTCCAAATGGTGCTGGTAACTGTTACTGACTACATCTGGAATTCTCATTAGGTGTTACATAGTCTGTGTAAACTCTGTCATGTTTCCCCTGAAGATTTTGGCTGCATGAAGCAGCCAAAATAGCTGGGGCTATGGGGGTGGCGGCTGGTGACATTTGAAAGTGGTGAGGTGTAAAATTATTGGCCTACTGCACTGTGGCAAACTAGCAAAGTGAACGAGCCTGAACAACCTACGTGGGCTCTGGGGGGTTCTCCCCCCAGATAATTTGAAAAAAGAGTGGACAAATGGTGCATTTTCAAGCAAATTTGAGAAAGCAAGAAGGTTAATAAAGCAATTGTGAAAGTGCAATTATCACATTAATATAGAGATGGCATATAACAACATAGGCAGCTATATAAAACTGCAAAAGAAAGGGCCCTACTGTCTCATTCAAAGTACAATAGTGCTGGGGTGCCATGCTGCCTCATTCAAAGCACAGTGACGCTTGAGTGTGATACTGTCCCATTCAACACACAGTAGCACTGGAATGGCCTAGAGTCCCAATGAAAGTCCACTAGCACCAGAGCTCTCAACGGTCCCATTCAGAGCACATTAGCCATGGAGAGCCCTACGGTCCCACTGAAAGTACAGGTGCACTAATGAGAAGCGCCTTACTTTCCTATTCACATTATAGTAGAGCTGGAAAACTAAACCGTTGTACTCAAATCATTATAACCCTGGAGTGCCCTTCCACCATATTTGTAGCACAGTTGCACTGGAGTCTTCTACTGTTCACTTTAAATATAGCAATCCTGGAGTGTCCTACTATCTCCTTCAAAACGCAGTAGCTCTGGGGTGCCCTGCTGTCCCTCCGAAAGTACAACTGCACTGGTGAGAATTGCCCTACTGTTACATTTAAAGCAAAGTTGCACTGGAGTGCCTAACTGCCCCACTGAAAGTACAAAAGCACTAATTAGAAATGCCCTTCTGTCGCATGCAAAGCTCTGTAGCGATGGGAAGCCCTTCAGTTCTTTTCAAAGCACAGTAACGCAGTGTGCACTAATTTGACATTCAAAGCCCACTCCCCTGATAAAGGAACCCAAACCCCTACAGTGTGGCACTAGAGCTCTACAGATAGCTGCATTTTTCTTTTAATTCGAATGCCATTACTATAGCAGTGCTACCGATGCCTGTTTTCATTATGAGAGGGCCTTCTGTCATTCCATATTTAACAAACATGTGGACCACAATTACAAGGTAGGTGCCTATCAGCACTCGGTTGCAATGAAGATGGCAGCTTTATTGAAAGGAAGAGTTTTTCATATAGCATTGCTGAAAATGTTGTATAGCACGGTTCATCTGGATTAACACGTGCTGCTGTTAATAGGCCTTCATGTGACTTTCACTTTTGAGATAAGTACGGGTGGGAAGCTCCCGTAAGTATTGTTTTGTATAGTTTACCCATAGTAAGTAAAATAATTGCACATGACCTACATTATGTGATTACTTTTAGGAGATATTTAAAAGAAGAAATAGTAAATAAAAATAATTTGTCCTCAGGTCACACACACACAACATTCTAATTTGTTAAAAGTACATTTGTCATCCAGGAGGTTGCACCAACTACACGTGGATCTGGAACTGAGCCGGTCGCTATCCAGTCTAAGCTCTGTAGCAGGTTGCCTCACCCAGACTGAGAAATACACAAGCTGAAATTACACATGACCTCTATGCCCATACCGAACACAACCCTGCCTTGCCCTGCTTTCACTGCTACAGTGATAACAACTCCGACACATGGGGTACATTCCCCTACACTGGGCCTTCTAGGGTATCTCATATACATAATGAAACCATTAATCCCAACATTTCCAGTAGCACGTTAGACTGTTGTCTGCTAGTTTACTTGTTAGAGAAACCAACCCCTAAACCTCTTAGAGCTTGTATTTATATTATAACATACTGGGCTGCGCAACTTCTGAACCAGAGGGTTAAGCCTGCATACTTTATTCCAAAGACATAAGTAATAGAAAATACTGACAAATAATGATCCGTTTGCTGTGTGCATGCTAAATGCAGCATATTGGCAGGGTCTAAATGCTGTGGGTGTGCTGCCCCTGGGTCAGAGAGATTTTGAGCACTTGGTGCGCTCCAGCCCTGCCCAGCAGCTGCAACATCTCGGTCCCAGGTAATTCACACGCTAGAGCGAATAATTCCTATGTCTCCCATGATGGCACTGCTGGGTGTAACCTTGATTCCCCTAAACAATGCAAGAAACTGTTGGCAATGACGACCCTGCTAGGTCGGAGGCAGGTGGCCTTGAGAGAGCAACCCTGTACAGCGTGACAGCTAGCCTGTTAGGATACTGGGGCACTCTACAACGCCCAGACTGCGGGGTGATGGGGATGCTTATTTTACATAATGTGTAATTGTGTACACAACAAACTGAAATTCCAGTGTGCTGACACGTGCGGTTATGTAGTTGAACAACTGTACGTTACGGTTGTAAAAGCAAAAATTCAATATAAAAAATGTAGCATCAATGTAGCATCAATCAGAGTACCGAGGACTAACATTAGACAACTGGGCATGATAAGACTTAAGAACAAATGACACCGAGTCATCTGGGATTTAATTGCGTATGAATGGAGGCCAGGGCTACGAATTAATTGCACAATAACAGTTCTGGCTCTCTCCCATCCCTTAGCTCTCCCCAGGTCCCACCTCGCACCCTACAATTCTGCAGGCCTCTCACAAGACTACGACAGTTTGTTCAGCAATTATTACGAGTAATCTTATCCATGTGCTCTACTTTCTAGTTGAGTTTATTAAAAATGATAAGCATTCAATTGGGGAAGCAATCCACCTCAAAAACATCAAATTAAGAGGGAACTGAATAAACATATTGTTTTTTGAAAATGGAAAACATTTTTGTCCTATGGCAAACCGCATGTAAATTAACAAATCGTGTTCACTGCCCCCAATGGCGCTCAATGCACAAAGCACTTTTGCACATACCCCACTGCATTTTAAACAGCGTATTTTCCTTAGGCCGTATGCTAATTTGTACTTATGGAAGTAAACAGACATAGCAAACATATATCAGGGATTCTGAAGAGCTCAAGGCACTGTAAGCCTCTAGTAGTAAAAGGTTAAATGCATAGCCCGCACTAAAGCTCAGCAAACAGATATAGTAATAAACAGAGGCTAACGACGCCAATAAATGTAAGGACCTAAGCACTTTAGCACTGATTGAGCAGTTAGTGGCCTATGCATGCAGCACTTTATCTGCGCACAAGTTGCACTTACATAAAGCACACATTCTAACTGGCTTCAAAGCATTGAAAACCGAGATCCGTGACTTTTTAAGGTTCAAGACAACAAACCTCACTAGCACTCAAGTTGTATGAAGATCAGATGAATGTAAAAATTACTTTGGTATCAGTCAAGGCGCTGTGAAATCTTTTAATTTTTTCATTTTGTTGTGTCTCTCTACAAAAAGCTCTAGCTGGTATTTTTTGCATACCTAAGGCCAGTCTTTCACTGGAGCTACCGCTAGCGCTGGGTCGCCTCTTCTGAGGCAGCTGTGCCCTCTACAAGTGTCTTGTATTGTATTGTATTATACCTATTGCTTCCAGTAGTGTAATAATATACTAAGAGTATGGTTTGAGTCACGCCCTTGCTTGGGTGATTGGATAGCTTGTTTTAGAATGGAGGCCATCTGAGCCAGTTTGGCCCTGATACTGTTGGAAAAGACTATAGTTCTAAGCCATATTATTATAGTTCTAAGCCAGATTATAGTTCTTAGCCATACTTGCCCTTGCAAGTCTGAAACATTCATAAACTGAAAGCAAGATAGAAAATAAACTGAAAACCTCATACCTCCAGGAAGTAATATCCTTAATATGTAATAACCAGAGCAAACACAAATTCAGTTATTCTTTCTTTACATGTAGAACATTTTACAAATACTGTTTGAAGCAAGCACAAATCTAATTGTCCTTATTTAGATGCAGAATGTCTTACACATATCCACACTACACATTACCACTGAGTGAGCTAAAATACAAACTGCACAGTTCAATGTAACACAGAAAATGGAAGTGAAAGGAAGGTGAGTCCTGTTTTTTTGGCATATAAAGCTGGGACATCATTTATTTTTCCGTGACCTAATATATTTCACTACATTATCAAATACATTACTACATAACTACATTATCAAAGTGCTACATTAGATCATGCACATTAGTTATCCTATACTAATCCATGGATTCTGATAGATCTCCGTTGCAATCCCTCCTATACTTTCTTCAAACAAAATCTCAAATTGCTATTGCTGAACAAATACTACATGAGCCCAGCACACCAACATGAGCATGGAAAAGGCCCCTTGACGCAGCGTCTAATGATTCATTAATTCCACAGAGGGATAATGTTGTAATTTTTATACCTTTTAATATACATATAATAATGTTGCATTGTTTTTTATCCCCTTGAATCCCTGCATTAATGCTATGATCCTGGCCTGTTCCACTGTACTGTAAACCTCACGGTCCAGGATACCCTTGGGTCGAGCAAATGCTATTTAAAACTGTCAATAAAGAAATAAATAAATATTTACCTCTGAAGTCGGGACTCTAAGTCGACATCTCTCTGATTCTTTCTCCTGGATTCTGCCTCCCACTAACTGCGCGCCAGGCAGTCTGAAAAAGCGGAAGCTGTCATGAATCATGATGAGTCATAGCTTTTGCTCATCTTGGCCTGGCAAGCGAGTTACAACTGCCTGCCATATCAGATGCTAGGATAGGGTTGGAGGCGAGCACGCCTCCTCTATCCTGCTATCTGATAGGATATCGGGATGAAGAGAGTGACAGGCATGCCCCGCCGAAGCCTCATTAGCAGACATGCATCTGCACTGTCCGAGGCAAGAAGTGCTTCATGTCTGCTTTCTTTGTACTTTGAATGTGCCGTGTCCGTGTGAGGTGGGGCCTGGCTGGGACTTTGGGACTTTGCAAGGGGGCCCCTTGTGAGGTGGGCGCCCTGGGCCAAAGCCCACTTTGCCCTCGCCTTAAAACGTCTCTGCTCTTGCCTCTTTCTGTTTCTCTGTTACTTCTTTCTTCACCTATCTTGTCTCTTTCTGCACCCTCTGTGCCACTTTTAGCACATCTGTTGCTTACTTCTACCTCTTTCTTTTTCTGCACCCCTCCTGCCTCTTTGTGTACCCCTCGTGCCTCTTTTTCCACCTCTGTTGGTTCTTTCTGCACTGCTCTGGCTTCTTTCTGCACCTCTGTTCCAAATTTATGTATCCCACCTGCATTTTTCTGCACACTCTTCTGTACCTTTCTTGCCTCAGTCTGCCCACCTGTTCCTTCTTTCTGCACCCTTTTTGCCTGTTTCTGCAACTCTCTTGCCTCTTTCTGCAGTTCTCTTGCCTCCTTCTGCACATCACTTGCCTCTTTTTGCACCTCTGTTGGTTCTTTTGCACTGCACTTGTTTCTTTCTGCACCTCTCTTGCAAATTTATGTGCCTCTCTTGCCTCTTTCTACACCCCTTTTACCTGTTTCTGTACCTCTCTTGCCTCTGTCTGCATATCTATTACCTCTTTCGGTACCTCTATTGCCTGTTGCTGTACCCTTCTTCCTTCTTTCTGTACCACCTCTTGCTTTTTTGTGTACCCATCTTATGTCGTCCTGCACCCCTTTCGCCTCTTTCTGTAACCCTTTGCCTCTTTCTACACTTCTCTTGCCTCTTTCTGCACCCTTCATGCCTCTTTCTGCACCTCTGTTCCTTCTTTCTGCACTTCTTTTATTTCTTTCTGCGCCTGTATTGCTTCTTTCTGCACCCCTCTTGCCTCTCTCTCCAACCCTCTTCCCTCTTTCTGCACTTCTGTTGCTTCTTTCCGTACTTATCTTGCTTCTTTCTGTACCTCTCTTGCCACTTTCTGCAGTTATCTTGCCTCCTTCTGCATTTCACTTGCCTTTTGCTGTAACTCTCTTGCCTTTTTGGCACCTCTGTTGCTTCTTTCTGACTCCCTCTTGCCTTTTTCTGCACCCCTCTTCCCCCTTTGTGCAACTCTCTTGCCTCTTTCCTGCCTCTTTCTACACATCTCATGCTTTTTTCTGCACACTTCATGCCTCTTTCTGCACCTCTGTTCCTTCTTTCTCCACTTCTTTTGTTACCTGTCTTGCTTCTCTCTGCACCCCTCTTGCCTCTCTCTCCCCCTCTTTCCTCTTTCTGCACTTCTGTTGCTTCCTCCTGCACTTCTGTTGCTTCTGTCTGCACCTCACTTGCCTCTTTCTGCACCTCTCTGGCTTGTTTCTGCAGTTCTCTTGCCTCCTTCTGCACTTCACTTGCCTCTTTCTGTAGCTCTCTTGCCTCTTTCAGTACTTCTCTTGCAAATTTCTGTACCCCCTTGACTCTTTCTGCATCCCTTTTACCTGTTTCTGCACCTCTCTTGCCTAAGTCTGCACATCTGTTCTCTCTTTCTGTACCTCTTTTGCCTGTTTCTGCAACTCTCTTGCCTCTTTCTGCAGTTCTCTTGCCTCCTTCTGCACCTCTGTTGCTTCTTTCTGCACTTTGCTTGCCTCTTCATTCTGCACTTCCCATACTCCTTTCAGCCCCTGTCTTGCTTCTTTCCCCACCTCTGTTGCTTGTTTCAGCAATTCTCTTGACACGTTCTGCATTTCTCTTGCCTGTTTCTGCACCTCTCTTGCCTCTTTCTGCATCTCTCTTGCTTCTTTCTGCACCACACTTGCTTCTTTCTGCACCCCAGTTGCCTCTTTCTGTACCCCTCTTCCCTCTTTGTGCAACACTTTTGCCTCCTTCTACACCCCACTTGCTTTTTTCTGCACCCCTGTTGCCTGTTTCTGTACCTCTCTTCCCTCTTTCTGCTCCAATCTTGCCTCTTTCTGTACCTCTATTACTTCTTTCTTTAGCTGTCTCTTCTCTTTCTGTACCCTTTTTCCCTCTTTCAGTACATCTGTTGCTTCTTTCTGCAGTCCTCTTTCTCTTCCTGTACCCTCCTGCCTCTCTGTGTACCCCTCTCGACTGTTTGTGAACCTCAACTACCCCTTTCTGCACCCCTCTTGCCTCTTTTTCCACCGCTGTTGGTTCTTTCTGCACTGTTCTGGCTTCTTTCTGCACCTCTGTTCCAAATTTATGTATCCCACCTGCCTTTTTCTGCACCCCTCTTCCCTCTTTCTGTCCCTATCTTGCCTCTGTCTGCCCACCTGTTCCCTCTTTCTACATCCCTTTTACCTGTTTATGAAACTCTCTTGCTTCTTACTCCTGTTCTCTTGCTTCCTTCTGCACCGTACTTGCCTCTTTTCCACCTCTGTTGGTTCTCTTGCACTACTCTTGTTTCTTTCTGTACCTCTCTTGCAAATTTCTTCTCCCCTCTTGCCTCTTTCTGCATCCATTTTAACTGTTTCCTCACCTCTCTTGCCTCTGTCTGTACCTCTGTTCTCTCTTTCTGTACCTCTTTTGCCTGTTTCTGCAACCGTCTTGCCTCTTTCTGCAGTTCTCTTGCCTCCTTTTGCACCTCTGCTGCTTCTTTCTGCACTTCTCATGTCTCTTAATTTTGTACTTCCCATACTCCTTTCTGCACCTGTCCTGCTTATTTCTACACCTCCGTTGCTGCTTTTAGCAATTATCTTGACTCTTTTTGCTCTTCATTTGACCCTTTCTGTACTTCTCTTGCCTCTTAGTGCATCTCTCTTGCCTCTTTCTGCACCTCATTTGCTTCATGCAGCACCCCAGTTGCCTCTCTTGTTCTTTCTGCACCCTTCGCACCTCTTTCAGCACCTCTCTTGCTTTTTTTATGCAGATCTCTTGCCTATATCTGTACCCCTCTTTTCTCTTTCTGCACTTCTCTTGCCTCTTTCTGCACCCCTGTTCCCTCTTTCTGCACCTTTCCTGCCTGTTTCTGCACCTCTGCTGCCTCTTTCTGTATCCCTGTTCCCTCTATGTGCACCCTACCGGCCAGCACCTTTCCGGCCTGTTTCTCTACTTCTCTTGCCTCTTTCTGTACCTCTACTGACTCTTTCTGTACATCTCTTGCCTCTATGTGTACACTTCCTTCCCTTTTCTGCACCCCTCTTGCCTTTTTTTGCACCACTGTTGCTTCTTTCTGCACTGCTCTTGCTTCTTTCTGCACCTCACTTACCTTACTGCCTGAGCGGTAAATTCCGTTCTGCTCGCGGAATTTCGGTAATTTTGCGTTCCGCAGAGAACGCGGAATTGCCAAAAATTATTTTTGTCCCCCTTGTGCCTCCTTCTACACCTCTGTTGCTTCATTCTGCACTTCCCTTAGTTCTTTCTGCACTGCTCTTGCCTCTTTCTGCATCCCTCTTGCCTCTCTGAGCACCTCTTTTACTTCTTCATGCACATTTCTCTCCTCTTTCTGCACTTCTCTTGCCTCTTTCAGCACCTCTGTTGCTTTTTTCTGCACCTCTCTTGCTTCTTTCTGAACCTCACTTGCCTCTTTCAGCACCTCTGTTGCTTTTTTCGCAGATCTCTTGCCTCTTTCTGCACCTCACTTGCTTCTTTCAGAACCTCAGTTGCTTTTTTCTGCAGATCTCTTGCCTCTTTCTGCACCCCTCCTTTCTCTACACCCTTGTTCCTTCTTTCTGCACCTTTTCTGCCTGTTTCTGTACCTCTCTGTCCTCTTTCTGTACCTCTGTTGCCTCTTTTTGTATCTCTGTTGCCTCTCGCTGCACTTCTTTTGCCTCTTTCCGTACCTCTCTGGCTTCTTTCTGTACCTCACTTGCCTCTTTCAGCACCTCTCTTGCTTTTTTCTGCAGATCTCTTGCCCCTTTCTGTACCTCACCTGCCTCTTTCAGTACCTCTGTTGCTGTTTTCTGTAGCTCTCTTGCCTCTTTCTGCACCCATTTTTTCTCTTTCTGCACCTGTATTGCCTCTTTTGGTACCCCTGTTCCTTCTTTCTGCACCCTTCCTGTCTGTTTCTGTACCTTTCTTGCCTCTTTCTGTGCCTCTGTTGCTTCTTTCTGCACTTCTCTTGCTCTTCCTGTACCCCTCACTCCTCTTTCAGCACTTCTGTTACTTAGTTCTTTCTGCACTTCTCTGCCTTCTTTCTGGATACCTCCCGCCTCTTTCTGTACCTCTCTTCCCTCTTTGTGTACCCCTCCTATATTTGTCTGCACCCCTCTTGCCTCTTTTTGCACCTCTGTTGATTCTTTCTGCACTGCTCTTGCTTCTTTCTATGCCCCTATTGCCTCTTTCTGCACCTCTATTGCTTCTTTCTGCATTTCTATTGCCTCTTTCTGTAACTCTTTTGCTTCTTTCCGAACCTCACCTTCCACTTTTAGCACCTCTGTTGCTTTTTTCTGCAGATCTCTTGTCCCTTTCTGCATCTCACTTGCCTCTTTCAGCACCTCTGTTGCTTTTTTCTGCAGATCTCTTGCCTCTTTCTCCATCCCTCTTTTCTCTTTCTGAATATTTCCTGTCTGTTACTGCATCTCTCTTTTGATTTTTCTGTACCTCTGTTCCCTCTTTCTGCACTTCTCTTGCTCTTGTTGCACCCTTCGCGCCTCTTTAAGCACCTCTCTTACTTCTTTCTGAACTTCTTGTTCTTCTTTCTGGACCTCTCCTGCCTCTTTCTGTACCTCTCTTGCCTCTTTGTGTAGCCCTCCTACCTTTTTCTGTACCCCTCTTGCCTCTTTTTGCACCTCTATTGGTTCTTTCTGCGGTGCTCTTGCTCATTTCTGCACCTCACTTGCCTCTTTCTGCACTTCTCTTGCCAATCACAGGGGTACCACAACCCATAGTGTACCCTAGTGTATGTAGGTGTTTTCACTGTATTCTAAGTGACTTTCAGCATAGCATTGGCTCTGGGCCTGGTTAGTCAGAGTCAGTTACCACCAGTACCAGTCAGCAAAAATTTGGGGGCACAGGATGACTTTGCAACAAGGTTTCTTTTTGTACCTCTGTTGGTTCTTTCTGCATATCTCTTGCTTCTTTCTGCGCTTTTCTTCATCTTTCTGGACTTCTGTTGCCTCTTTATGCATTTCACTTGCTTCTTTCTGCACATCTCTTGCCTCTTTCGGCACCTCTGTTGCTTCACTCGGCATCCCTCTTGCCTCTTTCTGCACCCCTATTCCCTCTTTGTGCAACTCTCTTGCTTCTTTCTATACCTCTCTTGCCTCTTTCGGCAGCCTTCATGCCTCTTTCAGCACCTCTGTTGCTTCTTTCTGCACTTCTCTTCCTTCTTTCTGTACCCCTTTTGCCTCCTTCTACACCTCTGTTGCTTCATTCTGCACTTCCCTTGGCTCTTTCTGCACAGCTCCTGCCTCTTTCTGCATCCCTTTTGCCTCTTTGAGCACCTCTTTTACTTCTTTATGCACATCTCTCTCCTCTTTCTGCACTTCTCTTGCCTCTTTCAGCACCTCTGTTGCTTTTTTCTTTACCTCTCTTGCTTCTTTCTGAACCTCACTTGACTCTTTCAGCACCTCTGTTGCTTTTTTTGCAGGTCTCTTGCCTCTTGATGCACCTCACTTGCTTCTTTCAGAACCTCAGTTGTTTTTTTCTGCAGATCTCTTGTCTCTTTCTGCACCCCTCCATTCTCTTTCTGCACCTCTATTGCCTCATTCTGCACCCCTGTTCCTTCTTTCTGCACCTTTTCTGCCTGTTTCTGTACCTCTCTTGCCTCTTTCTGTACCTCTCCTGACTCTTTCTGTACCTCTCTTGCCGCTATGTGCACGCCTCCTACCCTTTTCGGCACCCCTCTTGCCTCTTTTTGCACCTCTGTTGCTTCTTTCTGCACTGCTCTTGCTTCTTTCAGCACCTCACTTACCTTACTGCCTGAGCGGTAAATTCCGTTCTGCTTGCAAAATTTGGGTAATTTTGCGTTCCGCAGAGAACGCGGAATTGCCAAAAATTCTGCGTTCCTAGGTTTTGCTGAATTGTTTTTCTTGTTCATGCTTTCAAAATGCGGGTTTGCGATATGTTTCTCTCTGAGCACGCAAACAGCGTACACGAACAGGAAAAAAGGATCGGGAACTGGTGGAACAAGCAATTCCGCATGTTCACAGAACTTATGCTTGCTCGCAGAGATTTTTCACAGTTTTGCAGAGCTTTGCGGTACACATAGCTCTGTGAAACTGTTGCTACGCGTCTACGCAAATTCCGCCCACCCCTACTTCTTTCTACAACTCTATTGCTTCTTTCAGCGATTCCCTTGCCTCTTTCTGTACTTCTCTTGCTTGTTTCTGCACCTCTCTTCTGTCTTTATGCACCTCTGTTGGCTCTTTCTACACTTCACTTGCTTCTTTCTGCACATCTCTTGCCTCTTTCGGCACCTCTGTTGCTTCATTCGGCATCCCTCTTGCCTCTTTCTGCACCCCTCTTCCCTCTTTGTGCAACTCTCTTGCCTCTTTCTACACCTCTCTTGCCTCTTTCGGCAGCCTTCATGCCTCTTTCAGCACCTCTGTTGCTTCTTTCTGCACTTCTCTTTCTTCTTTCTGTACCCCTTGTGCCTCCTTCTAGACCTCTGTTGCTTCATTCTGCACTTCCTCTGGTTCTTTCTGCACTGCTCTTGCCTCTTTCTGCATCCCTCTTGCCTCTTTGAGCCCCTCTTTTGCTTCTTTATGCACATCTCTCTGCTCTTTCTGCACTTCTCTTGCCTCTTTCAGCACCTCTGTTGCTTTTTTCTGTACCTCTCTTGCTTCTTTCTGAACCTCACTTGACTCTTTCAGCACCTCTGTTGCTTTTTTCGCAGGTCTCTTGTCTCTTTCTGCACCTCTCTTTATCTTTCTGTACCCCTGTTGCCACTTTCTGTACCTATGTTGCCTCTCCCTGCACTTCTATTACCTCTTTCTGTACCTCTCTTCTTTCTGTACCTCACTTGCCTCTTTCAGCACCTCTCTTGCTTTTTTCTGCAGATCTCTTCCTTCTTTCTGGACCCCTCCTGCCTCTTTCTGTACCTCTCTTCCCTCTTTGTGTACCCCTCCTATATTTGTCTGCACCCCTCTTGCCTCTTTTCACACCTCTGTTGATTCTTTCTTCACTACTCATGCTTCTTTCTACGCCGCTCTAGCCTCTTTCTGCACCTTTGTCCCTTCTTTCTGCATTTCTATTGCCTCTTTCTGTAACTCTCTTGCTTCTTTCTGAACCTCACCTTCCTCTTTTAGCACCTCTGTTGCTTTTTTCTGCAGATCTCTTGCCCCTTTCTGCATCTCACTTGCCTCTTCAGCACCTCTGTTGATTTTTTCTGCAGATCTCTTGCCTCTTTCTGCATCCCTCTTTTCTCTTTCTGCACCTTTCCTGTCTGTTTCTGCATCTCTCTTGCCTCTTTATGTACCTCTGTTCCCTCTTTCTGCACTTCTCTTGCTCTTTTCACCTTTTGCACCTCTTTCAGCACCTCTGTTACATCTTTGTGTATCCCTCCCACCTTTTTCTGTACCCCTCTTGCCTCTTTTTGCACCTCTGTTGGTTCTTTTTGTGCCTCTATTGGTTCTTTCTGCATATCTCTTGCTTCTTTCTACACTTTTCTTCGTCTTTCTGGACTTCTGTTGCCTCTTTCTGCATTTCACTTGCTTCTTTCTGCACAGCTCTTGCCTCTTCCGGCACCTCTGTTGCTTCATTCGGCATCCCTCTTGCCTCTTTCAGCACCTCTGTTGCTTCTTTCTGCACTTCTCTTCCTTCTTTCTGTGCCCCTTGTGCCTCCTTCTCCACCTCTGTTGCTTCATTCTGCACTTTCCTTGGTTCTTTCTGCACTGCTTTTGCCTCTTTCTGCATCCCTCTTGCACTTTGAGCTCCTCTTTTGCTTCTTTATGCACACCTCTCTCCTCTTTCTGCACTTCTCTTGCCTCTTTCAGCACCTCTGTTGCTTTTTTCTGTACCTCTCTTGCTTCTTTATGAACCTCACTTGCCTCTTTCAGCACCTCTGTTTCTTTTTTTGCAGGTCTCTTGCCTCTTTCTGCACCCCTGTTCCTTCTTACTTCACCTTTTCTGCCTGTTTCTGTACCTCTCTTTCCTCTTTCTGCACCTCAGTTGCCTCTTTCTGTATCTCTGTTGCCTCTCCCTGCACTTTTATTGCCTCTTTCTGCACCTCTCTTGCTTCTTCATTACCTCACTTGCCTCTTTCGGCACCTCTCTTGCTTTTTCTGCAGATCTCTTGCCCCTGTCTGTACCTCACTTGCCACTTTCCGTACCTCTGTTGCTGTTTTCTGCAGCTCTCTTGCCTCCTTCAGCATCCATTTTTTCTCTTTCTGCACCTCTCTTGCCTCTTTCTGTACCCATGTTCCTTCTTTCTGCACTTCTCTTGCTCTTCCTGTACCCCTCACACGTCTTCTTGCACCTCTGTTGCTTCTTTCTGCACTGCTCTTGCTTCTTTCTATGCCCCTCTTGCCTCTTTCTGCACCTCTGTTGCTTCTTTCTGCATTTCTATTGCCTCTTTCTGTAACTCTCTTGCTTCTTTCTGAACCTCACCTTCCTCTGTTAGCACCTCTGTTGCTTTTTTCTGCAGATCTCTTGTCTCTTTCTGCACCTCTCTTTCCTCTTTCTGTACCTCTGTCGCCACTTTCTGTACCTATGTTGCCTTTCCCTGCACTTCTATTACCTCTTTCTGTACCTCTCTTCTTTCTGTACCTCACTTGCCTCTTTCAGCACCTCTCTTGCTTTTTTTCTGCAGATCTCTTCCTTCTTTCTGGACCCTTCCTGCCTCTTTCTGTACCTCTCTTCCCTCTTTGTGTACCCCTCCTATATTTGTCTGCACCCCTTTTGCCTCTTTTCACACCTCTGTTGATTCTTTCTGCACTACTCTTGCTTCTTTCTACGCCGCTCTAGCCTCTTTCTGCACCTCTGTCCCTTCTTTCTGCATTTCTATTGCCTCTTTCTGTAACTCTCTTGCTTCTTTCTGAACCTCACAATCCTCTTTTAGCACCCCTGTTGCTTTTTTTCTGCAGATCTCTTTCCCCTTTCTGCATCTCACTTGCCTCTTCAGCACCTCTGTTGATTTTTTCTGCAGATCTCTTGCCTCTTTCTGCATCCCTCTTTTCTCTTTCTGCACCTTTCCTGTCTGTTTCTGCATCTCTCTTGCCTCTTTATGTACCTCTGTTCCCTCTTTCTGCACTTCTCTTGCTCTTTTCACCTTTTGCACCTCTTTCAGCACCTCTGTTACATCTTTGTGTATCCCTCCCACCTTTTTCTGTACCCCTCTTGCCTCTTTTTGCACCTCTGTTGGTTCTTTTTGTGCCTCTATTGGTTCTTTCTGCATATCTCTTGCTTCTTTCTACACTTTTCTTCGTCTTTCTGGACTTCTGTTGCCTCTTTCTGCATTTCACTTGCTTCTTTCTGCACAGCTCTTGCCTCTTTCGGCACCTCTGTTGCTTCATTCGGCATCCCTCTTGCCTCTTTTAGCACCTCTGTTGCTTCTTTCTGCACTTCTCTTCCTTCTTTCTGTGCCCCTTATGCCTCCTTCTCCACCTCTGTTGCTTCATTCTGCACTTTCCTTGGTTCTTTCTGCACTGCTCTTGCCTCTTTCTGCATCCCTCTTGCACTTTGAGCTCCTCTTTTGCTTCTTTATGCACACCTCTCTCCTCTTTCTGCACTTCTCTTGCCTCTTTCAGCACCTCTGTTGCTTTTTTCTGTACCCCTCTTGCTTCTTTCTGAACCTCGCTTGCCTCTTTCAGCACCTCTGTTTCTTTTTTTGCAGGTCT
This sequence comes from Lissotriton vulgaris, assembly GCF_964263255.1. Lineage (NCBI taxonomy): Eukaryota > Metazoa > Chordata > Amphibia > Caudata > Salamandridae > Lissotriton > Lissotriton vulgaris. The sequence continues at coordinate 166,258 of NW_028244487.1, forward strand.
CTTGCCTCTTTCTGCAACCCTCATTTCTCTTTCTGCACCTCTTTTGCCTCTTTCTGCACCTCTGTTCCTTCTTACTTCATCTTTTCTGCCTGCTTCTGTACCTCTCTTTCCTCTTTCTGCACCTCTGTTGCCTCTTTCTGTACCTCTGTTGCCTCTCCCTGCACTTTTATTGCCTCTTTCTGTACCTCTCTTGCTTCTTCAGTACCTCACTTGCCTCTTTCAGCACCTCTCTTGCTTTTTCTGTAGATCTCTTGCCCCTGTCTGTATGGTACACAGTCAAAATATCGAGTATTAAATATCGACCTACAAAAATATCGTGTTTGAAATTTCGAAGGTGCAGAATATCGATGTCAAGAATATCGTTGGACAGAATATCGACCCTAAGGTAAGTAATATCGAAATTCTTTATATCGATGTAAGTGATATCGAAGTTAGTAATATCGATAGCATATATATCGATGTCACTAATTTCGGTGACACTAATATTGATATTTGTATTATTTTTTTGTTTTTTATTATGTATGTGTTATATGTTTTACTTAAGTATTTAAAATAATTATTATTTGATGTGTATTTATTTTATATATTAATACATTTATTTATAAGCAAATTATATGTTTTAGTACCGGAGCGGGTTGTGGGTTTATAGGGGAATAGGGTGGGAAGTAATTTAATTATGTTAAATTGATTATTAATTAGTAGGATTTATTAATAAATTATCATTAATTGGTAATTATTTTTAATTAATTGGACATTAATTTTAATTAATTGATTAATTGATAAATATGTTCTGTAGCGGGTTATGGGTTTATAGGGTGGGAAGTAATATAATTAGGTTAAATTCATTAATAATTAGTAGTTATTATTATCAATGTTAAATAATTGGTAATTACATTTATTTAATTGGTAATTCATTTTAATTAATTGATTAATTGATATATATGTTTTGTAGCGGGTTGTGGGTTTATAGGGTAATAGGGTGGGAAGTAATTTAATTAAGTTTAAGTAATTATTAATTAGTAGGAATTATAAAGTAATTTTAATTAATTGGTAATTAATCTTAATTAATTGGGAATTAATTTTAATTAACTGGTAAATAATTTTAATTAATTCATTAATAGATAAATGTGTTTTGTTGCGGGTAGTGGGTTTACAGGGGAATATGGTGGGAAGTAATTTAAATGTAATTAAGTAATAATGTTTTTAAATGAATTGTTTTGTTAACAATATAATTGTTAATGAATTATTAATTGGTAATAAAATATTATAAAATGGTATTTTGTAATATTTATTTTTGGTTAAATATATTTAGCTAATCATGTTTTTTATAATTATGTATAGGTATTGTATATAGTTTATATTTATTTAATAGTTTATATTTTTATTATTAAAAAAAGCTTTTATTTATAAGTATGTTATTATAACCCCTACGCTATCCAACACTTTCCCTACTGTTGCACTCTCTGGAGTGGGAATAGTAATTTTTACCCCCACGCTATCCAACGCTTTCCCTACTGTTGCGCTCTCTGGAGTGGGAATAGTCATTTTTACCCCTAGGCTATCCAACACTTTCCCTACTGGTGCACTCTCTGGAGTGGGAATAGTAATTTTTACTCCTACGCTATCCAACGTTTTCCCTACTGTTGCACTCTCTGGAGTGAGAATAGTAATTTTAACTCCTACGCTATCCAACGCTTTCCCTACTGTTGCACTCTCTGGAGTGGGAATAGTAATTTTAACTCCTACGCTATCCAACGCTTTTCCTACTGTTGCACCCTCTGGAGTGGGAATAGTAATTTTTACCCCTACGCTATCCAACGCTTTCCCTACTGTTGCACTCTCTGGAGTGGGAATAGTAATTTTTACCCCTACGCTATCCAACGCTTTCCCTACTGTTGCTCTCTCTGGAGTGGGAATAGTAATTTTTACCCCTACGCTATCCAACGCTTTCCCTACTGTTACACTCTCTGGAATGGGAATAGTAATTTTTACCCGTACGCTATCCAACACTTTCCCTCCTGTTGCACTCTCTGGAGGGAGAATAGTAATTCTTAGTCCTACGCTATCCAACGCTTTCCCTACTGTTGCACTCTGTGGAGTGGGAATAGTAATTTTTACTCCTACGCTATCCAACGCTTTCCCTACTGTTGCACTCTCTGGAGTGGGAATAGTAATTTATACTCCTACGCTATCCAACGCTTTCCCTACTGTTGCACTCTCTGGAGTGGGAATAGTAATTTTTACCCCTAGGCTATCCAAAGCTTTCCCTACTGTTGCACTCTCTGGAGTGGGAATAATAATTTTTACTCCTACGCTATCCAACGCTTTCCCTACTGTTGCACTCTGTGGAGTCAGAATAGTAATTTTTACTCTTACGCTTTCCAACGCTTTCCCTACTGTTGCACACTCTGGAGTGGGAATAGTAATTTTTACTCCTACTCTATCCAACGCTTTCTCTACTGTTGCACTCTCTGGGGTGGGAATAGTAATTTTTACCCCTACGCTATCCAACGCTTCCCCTACTGTTGCACTCTCTGGAGTGGGAATAGTAATTTTTACCCCTACGCTATCCAACGCTTTCCCTACTGTTGCACTCTCTGGAGTGGGAATAGTAATTTTTACCCCTACGCTATCCAACGCTTTCCCTACTGTTACACTCTCTGGAGTGGGAATAGTAATTTTTACTCCTACGCTATCCAATGTTTTCCCTACTGTTGCACTCTCTGGAGTGGGAATAGTAATTTTTACCCCTACGCTATCCAACTCTTTCCCTACTGTTGCACTCTCTGGAGTGGGAATAGTAATTTTTACCCCTACGCTATCCAACGCTTTCCCTACTGTTACACTCTCTGGAGTGGGAATAGTAATTTTTACTCCTACGCTATCCAATGTTTTCCCTACTGTTGCACTCTCTGGAGTGGGAATAGTAATTTTTACTCCTACGCTATCCAACGCTTTCTCTACTGTTGAACTCTCTGGAATGGGAATAGTAATTTTTACCCCTACGCTATCCAACGTTTTCCCTCCTGTTGCACTCTCTGGAGTGGGAATAGTAATTCTTAGTCCTACGCTATCCAACGCTTTCCCTACTGTTGCACTCTGTGGAGTGGGAATAGTAATTTTTACTCCTACGCTATCCAACGCTTTCCCTACTGTTGCACTCTCTGGAATGGGAATAGTAATTTATACTCCTACGCTATCCAACGCTTTCCCTACTGTTGCACTCTCTGGAGTGGGAATAGTAATTGTTACCCCTAGGCTATCCAATGCTTTCCCTACTGTTGCCCTCTCTGGAGTGGGAATAATAATTTTTACTCCTATGCTATCCAACGCTTTCCCTACTGTTGCACTCTGTGGAGTCGGAATAGTAATTTTTACTCTTACGCTTTCCAACCCTTTCCCTACTGTTGCACACTCTGGAGTGGGAATAGTAATTTTTACTCCTACTCTATCTAACGCTTTCTCTACTATTGCACTCTCTGGAGTGGGAATAGTAAGTTTTACCCCTACGCTATCCAACGCTTTCCCTACTGTTGCACTCTCTGGAATGGGATTAGTAATTTTTACCCTTACGCTATCCAATGTTTTATATAATTAATTTAAAAAATATTAAAAGTATGTTTAATTTTTTATTTTTTTTGCATTTTATTTATGTTATTGTTTTATGTTTGTAAATGTATTAGTAATTTAGAGTATATTTTATTAATTTATAAATTAGTAAAATAATTTTTACAACTTATTGTTCAGTACATATATATTATATGTTTACTGTATATTTTTAAATAATGTATTATCATTATATATGTATGATACTTTTAACTATATAGATTTTATTTATTAGTGTTATTTACTTTATTTCACATTTATATTTTAGGTTTAAAGTATTTTATTGAAGGAGTACACAGATAGAACAGACATTTCAGCAATGACATCCGTGCTGCAACCCTGGGAGCCCCCCTAAAAAAGTGTCAAACACCCCGCAACTGTAGTAGAGGCTGTGTGAGCTCCGCACCCATATGCATAACAGTAAACAACACCCTGAGGTAGATAAAGGCTCTCTGCACACTCCCAATTTCCTAGAAACTGTTCCCCCCAACTCCCCCCCCACCCTGTCCCTCCCTCCCTCCCCGGCCCCCTCCGTCCAGCGCCCTGTACAGCTAAACGTAGTGGAATCCGCCTACGACCCTCTCCCCCTTTCCCCCAGGGTCAGTGGCTGCTAAGCAGTGTATTCAATCGGTGGTGTGATTCTCAATAGTCTCAAGTATCTCGGACAGGTTAATTCCCTGAACTCGGTGGCTAGTAGTGCATGGAAGGGCTGCCATAGGTCTTCAAATTGTTCCACTTCCCCGGCCATAATAAGTGACAGTTTCTCCATGCCCAGAACATGCCACAATCTGTGCAGCCAACCTGTAATGGACGGAACAGTGGTAGTGCGCCAGTGTATTAGGATATTTTGAATCGCCGAGCCTAGTGCAATGGCAATTTGTCTGCCCCTACGATATTTCAGTGGATACATCAACCCATTAGGTAATCCCAAAAGGACATATGCTGGGAAGCGGGGCAACTCTATCTCAAAATGGGCATCGATCTCGTCAAGCACCTCCTTCCAGTACGGGAGCAATACCGGGCAATCCCACAGAACGTGTGTTAGAGTGCCTAGTTGTCCACACTCCTGCCAACAGGCGTTATCAATGTGCCTATTCATCTCGTGCAACCGTTCCGGGGTGTAGTACCAATATGTAGATACCTTGGTGAATGTTTCAGTCAGTCCTACATGATAAGGGGAGTGTCGCGCACGATACGAGACCTGGTCCCACTCTTTGTGGCTCAAAGTCCTACCCAGCTCCCTGTTCCAGCGTCCCCTACCAGGATTATGAAAGTGGGTGGGGGGGGTTGCAACATCTTGTAAAGATCCGTGATTAGTTTTGCATCCGAAGTACGCGTCACCAGCCATTTCTCGTACGGCAGTAGCTTCCTGTCAGCCAAGTCTCGTACCTGTGGCTGTAAAGCCCAATGTCGTACCTGCCAGTAGCGCATCCTGTCCGTCTCTAATAACCGATATTCCTCCTTGAGACTTTGAAAAGGGAGGACCCCGTCCGATCCGTACAGATGAAAAAGAGCCCTGCACCCAGCCACCCGCCAGTGTGTAAAGGCACCCGGGGCAGTCCCCGGAGCGAAGTCAGGGTTGTCCGCAGTAGGCGTAAACGGGGAGGGAAACGTGGTAAGCTCGTGTGTCTGATTGGTAACATCCCACACTCTCAGTGGGACCCGCGTAACGAAAGAAGCATAGAGGTTCGGAGGGTGATGTGTTCTGCGCAGAAAGGGCACTTCCTGCAAGGGACGGCCCGCCACCGCCTGGTCCTGGAAAAGCCAGTGCTTGTCCGACTCCCATCGACTCCATTCTACCAAATACCTCAGCTGCGCTGACTGAAAGTACTTGCGCAAGTCTGGGACTCCCAGTCCCCCCGACTCCGGCGCCAACACGGAAAGCGCCCTCTTCATCTGAGGTCTACGGCCCTGCCAAACGAAGTGGGATAAGGTCGACTGCGTCTGCTGAATCCAGCACTCGGGCTAAGTAAGGCCAGTGCACCAGGTCGAACGCTTTTTCAGCGTCAACCGACAATAGCATCCTTTCTCCGGGAACCCGAGACGCCTTTTCTAAGATATGTACCACTCTCTTGGTGTGAACCATCGTCTGCCTCACGGGCACAAAGCCGGCCTGATCCGGTTCCACCAGACCAGGCAGATAGAGCGCCAAGCGTGCCGCTAAAATTCCCGTGTACAGTTTGAGGTCAACGTTTAAAAGGGAGATCGGACGGTACGAGCTGCATTGGGCCCTGTCCTTCCCGGGTTTGGGAATGACCGACACCGTGGCTCGAAAGAGATCTGGTGGGATCGCCCCCAGCTCGGCGAAGGAGTTAAATAGTCTTGTCAGTATAGGCGCCAACGTGGCACTAAACGTCCTGTAAAAGAGCGCCGTATAGCCACCCGGGCCAGGGGCCTTACCGTGTTTAAGCTTAGAGATGGCGGTGATAACCTCCTCTATCCGGATCTCTCGTTCCAGAAACTCTGTTTGGGATGGTGCCAGGGATGGGAGGGTAACTGAGTCTAGATAGTCCTCTGTCTCCTGCGCCAGCAGGTCCTCCCCTGTATACAAGTCGGCATAAAACCGGCGGAAGGTCTCGGCTATCTGTGCGTCCTCTGAGACCATCCCGCCATTCCCAACCGCGATCTCCTTCACCCGGTGGCGTTCGTGGGCCACCCTGAGTTTGCTCGCCAGGAGGCGGCCACACCAGTCCCCTCCTGTATAATAAGCATGCTTCAGCCGCAGCACCGCATATTCCGCCCTATCCATATCTAAAGAGGACAGGAGTTTCCTCGCTGCCTTCAGCTGCTTCCAGATCCTGGGGGCCCCCGTGCGACGATGCACCTCCTCAAGTTCCTTGACGGTTTGCGTGAGCTCATCCCGCTTCTGCCTCCGATCCCTGTTCTCTGTCGAGGAGATCGCAATGAATTCCCCTCTGACTACCGCCTTAAGTGAGGCCCATTGTGTTGCTACTGAGGTATCTGTGTTGTCATTGTGTGCTTGGAAGTCCCTGTTTGCCTCCGTAATGCGCTGCACAACCGTTTTCCTATGTAAGAGAGCGTCTCTAAGGCGCCAGACCCCGCGAGAGCCCCGATCAGCTAGCAAAGAAAAAGACCCCGCGACCGGCGCATGATCCGATAAAGAAATGACCCCCATCTTTGATGTCGTAGCCAAAGCACGGACTGGACCAGTAACCAGTAGGTGGTCCAGCCTAGCGTATGTCTTATGCGCGTGAGAGTAGAAAGAATAGTCCCGGTCTGCAGGGTGCAAGTAGCGCCAAAGATCGTGAAAATCCAGATCTATTAATTGGGACTTTGTCAGCTGTGATAGCTTCCCCGACTGTGGGGACCGCTGGGCCGACCTGTCTGTAGCCGAGTCAAACACCATATTGAGGTCACCGCCCAAAATAATGTGTCTGTCTGGAGATGCTGCTATATCTACTAGAGCTGAGAGCATGAAGCTGTCCTGTTGTTCATTCGGACAGTATATCGTCCCGATGGTAAATGTCAGGGTCCCTAGTTTAAACCTGTGTGCTAAGAGTCTCCCCTTCTGCTCTGCGAATTTGTGTAGTACCTCCCCCCTGAATGAAGCAGACACTAAGATCGCTACCCCCGCAGTTTTGGTGGTGTTCGATGAGAAAAACTGCGTGGGGAATTTGCGTGAACGTAATCTATGGCAATCCCGTGTAAGCAAGTAAGTCTCCTGGAGGAGACAAATGTCAGCCTGTGTGTGCTCTAGCAAGGACAAGATTGCCCTCCTTTTAACAGGGTTGTTAAGCCCTTTGACATTGAGGGTTACAACCTTAAGGGACGCCATAACACGTCAGAACAAAGGGATGTACGCGGCCAGTCCAAAATCGGGAACATCGATGTGTGAGCCTACGCAGCAACATGACCCTCACCGGGTCCACACAGAAACAACCAGAGCACTGAACGGATTGCCCCCACCCCACCCCGTACCCAACTCCCAACCCCCCAGTCCCCAACTCCCCAACTGTCCCTCCTCCCGTTCCCATGCCATTTCCCCAACGTCCCCCAACTCCCACCCCTTCCCGGTCCCCCAGCACCTTCTGAAGAATTGTCCCAGCCATGTCCCTTCGGACAAGTCCATGGTTAAGTATCGAAGTGGACGTCCAGCCACACCCTTCCACCCTCCACTCCCTCCCCGCCCCACTGAATCCCCTGCCTGCGATAACTGCAATGCTGTGTCGTTCTCCCCCCGGAGCAATCTCACGCTGTCAGCGCACCACCATCACTCATCGTAGCGTCTCCCGCAGCCGCATGTATGGCGCTCGCCATTTCGGCCCTGATGGTGGGCGAGCTTGGACGCTGAGGCACCGCCAGTGTCCTACGTCTCGAAACCCTGCGCCATCCGTCGTCCGAGGTGCGTCTTCTGCGAGGCGTAGCGGACTCCTCCTCCGCGGTGATCCCCAACACCTCACATGTGTCCTGCAGGGACCTCAGCTGATGTACCTCACCGTTCCACTTAAAAATAAGGCGGAAGGGATGACCCCATGAATAAGGTGTTTCGTGCTGCTTTAGGAAGTCTGTCGTGATCTTAAACGCCTTACGTTTTTGTCGGGTAGTCGCGGCCAAGTCCTGGTACAAGGCCACCGGGTGCCCTCGGAAGGCCAGTGAGGGTTTTCTCCGGGCTTCTGCCATGATTCGTTCTTTTAGTGGGAAGTCAGGAAGAAAGGCCAAGATATCCGGGGGTGGAGCATTAGCACGTCTCCGAAGTCCCACTCTATGAGCCCTATCAATTTCTATCGGGAAATCCGCCGCTTCGCCCAATATGTCTCTGAAGAGTTCCCGCAGGAATCCCGCCACATCTGATCCCTCTTCCGCTGATGGAATTCCCCGGACCATTATGTTATGCCGCCGGGAGCGGTTTTCCAAATCCTCGCAATGGGCCTGGAGGTCCAACTGTTGGTCCCTCAAGCGTAAGACTTCTTGCTGTAGCTGCGTAATTTCATCGTCCTGCCGTTGCGTAGTGCCTTCTGTCGCAGCCACTCGCTCTCCAAGTCCATCCACCTCCCTCCGTATCTCCCGAACTTCCCCGGCCACTTCCTGCTTAAGCGTTTGAAAGTCATCGCGTAACGTGCTGAAGAGCGACTCCAAAAAGGACCTGGTGACCGGCGGCTCACCGCCCCCTGCCGATTGCAAGCCACTCGCCGCGCTCGGTGATGGCTGATTCCTGTCCCCCCTGTTCTGGGACCTACCAAGCAGTTCCGGGAGCGTGCGCTCGGTCTTCTTCCCACCTCTCTGATTCGCCATTCCTTCCGCCAGGCGGCACCGCTGCTCACCCCCAGCCAATCCTCCGTTCTGTGACCACACGCGGCTCTACTTAATGGGGTGGTAGGGATGCACTTGCTCACTGTCCAGGTATGCTACCCCGGAGGGCCCACGCCAGCGTCCACTCTCTGGGCTGTGCTAGTGACCACTGCGCAGCGGTCCATCCGCTCCCCCAGAGAGCCTAATTCCACCGGCCACCTGCCTCGGCCTCGGGAAGGGGGGGGGAACAGCCCTCGTCTCCCGGCTCCACCGGCTGTCCACCCAGGGTCGTAGCGGCTGCGATCTTCAGAGGCACCCCCTGCGTGATAGCAAAGGAGCCAGATGTCTGTGCAGTTCATTCAGGCCCTCGTGTCCAATGGGTCCGTGAGACCCTCTCACTCCTAGGCCAGACCCTTCGTTAGCTGCGGGTCCGGACTCCTCCAGCCGTTCTCAGTATCTGAGCCCCAAGTGCCAACGGGTGACGCCTTGCACACCACTCTCCAGGGAGAACCGTCTCAGTGGGCCCCTTGGCGATATCACCCTTCGTTGTCCGCCCTGGAGTAGCACTGCTGCCCGGTCTCCCAGGCTGTGGGGGCGCCCTCCTTGATCCGGATACCACCTACAGTCCTCGGGGTCACGGCGGGCAAGCGACAGACCCAGAGCCCAACCACCAGCCTTGTGGCATAAGCCTCACACTGCCAGGGTCGCCACCTCCCCGTATCTCCTCACTTGTGGGGCTCCGCCGTGTTCCTCGGGCAGCCAGTCAGCTCCAGCGCTCTCCCCAGGGGCGCAATGTCCATCTGCAGTCTGTCGGCCTCCCCCGCACTGTCCAGGGCGGCCCGGCGGCTCCGCGAACCCCCTCTAACTGCGCCACCACTCTTGGCGACAGGGTAGTTACAGGGCTCCGCTCCGGTCAAGCTCGGGGCTCGTGTGGGCCGCTCCGTGGGGACACCTCCAACTCTGCACTCCGGCCGGTGGCAGCTCCCGACCCCCTCTCCAAGCCTCCTGTGCGGGCCGGGTCTTCCGGGCCTCCCCTCTACCGGCCCACAGGCCTCCGAAGATCTAGGCCGCAGCCGTGGTCCCGAGTCGCGGGAGGGCCGACCCCAAGGGGAGGGGCGTCCCGGCAAGCCGCCGGCTCTGTCCCGGGTCACCCCGTACCTTCGCGGCACCCAAGCGTACCACCGCTGTCCTTCACAGCGCCACCGCAGGTTCCTCCGGGCGCCGGGCAGAGACCCGCTTCCCTCTCCGATGTAGGCGCCGCCCACCTCTGCTCCGGCGCCGTTCAGCGGCGATCCGAACCGCACTCCAAACTTCGCCTCCCGAGCCTCTGCAAGACTGATCTCCGGTCCCACAGCTGCCTGGCCGGTCCTCACGTCTTCCCCTACCGGTATGGTGCCGGGGAGGGGGGGACGGGCGATTCCAATGGCTCTAGGCTAGGGCCGGGTCGGGAGCTCCGGGAGAAAGCGTCTCCTCACCCCGCCATCTTGGCCACGCCCCAACATTTATATTTTAAAAGAAAAAAAACGATATTTTTAACATCGATATTTTTAACAACTATATTATTTTTTCGATATTTTTGTACTTACCATGTTGTAGATAGGATGTCGATATTGTTGCCCTCGATATTTTTGACTCGATTTTCCTGTAGGTCGATATTTTGTAGGTCGATATTTTGTCAGTGATCCGTCTGTACCTCACTTGCCACTTTCCGTACCTTTGTTGCTGTTTTCTGCAGCTCTCTTGCCTCCTTCAGCATCCATTTTTTCTCTTTCTGCACCTCTCTTGCCTCTTTCTGTACCCCTGTTCCTTCTATCTGCACTTCTCTTGCTCATCCTGTACCCCTCACACCTCTTTTTGCACCTCTGTTGATTCTTTCTGCACTGCTCTTGCTTCTTTCTATGCCCCTCTTGCCTCTTTCTGCACCTCTGTTGCTTCTTTTTGCATTTCTATTGCCTCTTTCTGTAACTCTCTTGCTTCTTTCTGAACCTCACCTTCCTCTGTTAGCACCTCTGTTGCTTTTTTCTGCAGATCTCTTGTCCCTTTCTGCATCTCACTTGCCTCTTTCAGCACCTCTGTTGATTTATTCTGCAGATCTCTTGCCTCCTTCTGCATCCCTATTTTCTCTTTCTGTACCTTTTCTGTCTGTTTTTGCATCTCTCTTGCCTCTTTCAGCACCTCTGTTACTTCTTTCTGAACGTCTTGTTCTTCTTTCTGGACCCCTCCTCCTCTTTCTGTACCTCTCTTGCCTTTTTGTGTATCTGTATCACCTTTTTCTGTACCCATCTTGCCTCTTTTTGCACCTCTGTTGATTTTTTCTGCACCTCTCTTGCTTCTTTCTGAACCTCACTTGCCTCTTTCAGCACCTCTGTTTCTTTTTTCGCAGGTCTCTTGCCTCTTTCTGCACCTTACTGTCTTCTTTCAGAACCTCAGTTGCTTTTTTCTGCAGATCTCTTGCCTCTTTCTGCACCCCTTATTTCTCTTTCTGCACCTCTATTGCCTCTTTCTGCACCCTTGTTCCTTCTTACTGTACCTTTTCTCCCTGTTTCTGTACCTCTCTTTCCTCTTTCTGTACCTCTGTTGCCTCTTTCTGTACCTCTGTTGCCTCTCCCTGCACTTTTATTGCCTCTTTCTATACCTCTCTTGCTTCTTTCTGTACCTCACTTGCCTCTTTCAGCACCTCTCTTGCTTTTTCTGCAGATCTCTTTGTGTACCCCTCCTATATTTGTCTGCACCCCTCTTGCCTCTTTTCACATCTCTGTTGTTTCTTTCTGCACTGCTCTTGCTTCTTTCCACACCGCTCTTGCCTCTTTCTGCACCTCTGTTCCTTCTTTCTGCATTTCTATTGCCTCTTTCTGTAACTCTCTTGCTTCTTTCTGAACCTCACCTTCCTCTTTTAGCACCTCTGTTGCTTTTTCCTGCAGATCTCTTGCCCCTTTCTGCATCTCACTTGCCTCTTCAGCACCTCTGTTGATTTTTTCTGCAGATCTCTTGCCTCTTTCTGCATCCATCTTTTCTCTTTCTGCACATTTCCTGTCTGTTTCTGCATCTCTCTTGCCTCTTTCTGTACCTCTGTTCCCTCTTTCTGCATTTCTCTTGCTCTTTTTACACCCTTTGCGCCTGTTTCTGCACCTCTGTTACTTCTTTCTGGACTTCATGTTCTTCTTTCGGGACCCCTCCTGCCTCTTTCTGTATCTCTCTTGCCTCTTTGTGTATCCCTCCTACCTTTTTCAGTACCCCTCTTTCCTCTTTTTGCACCTCTGTTGGTTTTTTCTGCACTGCTCTTGCTCATTTCTGTACCTCACTTGCCTCTTTCTGCACTTCTCTTGCCAATCACAGGGGTACCACAACCCACAGTGTACCCTAGTGCATGTAGGTAATTTCACTGTATTCCAAGTGTCTTTCAGCATAGCACTGGCTCCGGGCCTGGTTAGTCAGAGTCAGTTACCACCAGTACCAGTCAGCAAAATGTTGGGGGCACAGGATGACTTTGTAACAAGGCCTCTTTTTGTACCTCTGTTATTTCTTTCTGCATATCTCTTGCTTCTTTCTGCACTTTTCTTCGTCTTTCTGGACTTCTGTTACCTCTTTTTGCATTTCTCTTGCTTATTTTTGTGCCTTTCTTCCTCTTTCTGCATATGTCCTACCTCTGTAGGCATAGTTAGCAATTAGCATTTAAAAAACCTTTGAAATGCACTGAAAAAACCATAGGTTTCAGGGACGCTATAGTTAGAAATTAAGATTTGAAAAACATTTGAAATTCACTGAAAAAACTATAGGTTTCAGGGATGTTATAATTAGAAATTAGCATTTAAAAAAACTTGGAAATACACTGAAAAAGCAACAGGTTTTAGGGACGCTATAGTTAGCTGGACATTTCACTCGTACAAAACCAGAGAAATCCGGCTGTTATAGTTAGTTGAGCTAAATATAACTTGCACCCCCTCAATGCACTGCTGATGACGTCACATATTACATCATTCATGACATGGTCAGTGACATCACTGATGACATCTCAAATTACATCACTGATGACATCAGCTACATGATAATCTGATGCACCGCCTCATACCCTAATATAACCTTTGTACACCCACTCTAAAACACAGACTAACATTTCTGAAACCATAGACAAACCAATACCAGTTACTACATACCCACTCACTGATTCCTAGCTCTACACACACATCTACTCATTCACCCATACAGTCACTAATACATGCAGATACTCACCAATATAGCACTATCATATGCACTCATACACCTATACAGCCGCTCACACACCACAACTCATCCATAGAGTTAATCACAAACCTAGTCAGTCATGCAAAGAGTCAATCACACTCCCATTTACTCACCTATACAGTTATAAACACACCACCTCACTTATTCAAACAGATATTAACACATACTTACTCTCTTGTACAATCACTGATACAAGCACATACTCATCCATACAGCCACTCTCATAATCACGCACTCTCTCATATAGTTATTTATATATTCCATAACTCACATATACTGCCTTTCACATATGTAGTTACTCACATATGTACCACTGAGACACCCATTCACTCACCAACACACCTACACACATACTCACACACCTGTATACATACTCACCCACCCATACAGCCCTTCGAACATGCAGTCTTGAACTCATACACCCAGTGAATCACCCACTTACACATCTATGCACAGAGTCACACATACCCCACCTACCCACACAAACACTCAGGCACCCATACAGACACTCACACAACCAATCAATAACCCATAAAGATGCTAATGTAGCTACTCACCAAGCCATGCAGCCACTTACACACCAACTAACAGACTGATACAGACATTCACACAGTTTAGGCACTAACCCATGCATTCAGTAAAACACATAATTACTCACTTATACAGTCAGTCATGCACCTACTAAAATCATCCATTTAGACATTCATTCTTCAATACACCTTGGCATTTATATATATATATATATATATATATATATATATATATATATATATATATATATATATATATATATATATATATATATATATATATTACCTACTGGCGGTCGCCAGTAGGTATATATAGTTAGGATTTTTTCCCTATGGGACTTTTGAAAATTCTATGTCTAATAACTTTGGCGTTTGTGGACGGAATTGGCTGAAATTTTCAGGAAAATGGCACATTTTGTTTCTGAGCAGCCCCTGAAAATTTTGGGGGGTGTTCGTGGAGGGGGGGCTGAGATAAAAGGGGGGTCCCAAAACGCGTTTTTCCCATGTTAATTACCATAGGGCGGTTGGCCTCACTTTTAGCCCGAATGGCTGAATGGATTTGCACGAAACTTGGCAAAATTGTAGGGACTGTTAGCCCGATGTGCCTTTGCTGGGTCTCAATATATGTGCTCCAGTGGATTTTGAGAAATTAACGTTCAAAAAAAGATATATATCTGTGACAGCGCTCCGGGCAGCGTTCCGGTTCGCGTACTTTTCGCGTAACGGAGCTTTGCGAAGCGAAGCTGATTGGCTCTCCGGTGTCTGTAAACATTCTAAACAGTCCGTAGCGGCCGCCATCTTGTCTCTCAGTAGGATCGAGAGACAAGAGGAGGCCAAAACAAAGGGGGAAATGACCATAAGGGGGCATAGTAGATCCTCCCTGACCCCCTAGGTTTGATGAGGAGGTTTTAAAAGGGCCCCTCGGGGCAAAAAATAATAATTTTTTAAAAAAAATTTTGCGTGGGAAGCTCCCGGTTCGCGAACCGGTAAGCGGCCCGGGGAGTGTACTATGAGAGAAAAAGAATTATAGACTTTTCAAATATTGTATGTTAATTGATTGTTCGTTTTGTTGTCTTTTTTTAATTTATTTATTTATTTTGATTTAATATAAATTTATTGGTCAGAATTTTCATAGTTCAATAAAACTTCCAGCATTACATCATCTGGAATCTCCTCAAACATGCATGTTTCTATGTATTGTAAGCTTTCAATAAATTGTTCATCAAATGACTCATCCATAAAATCTTCATCCAAAATTTCTTCAGTTAAAATTTCTTCTGTTGTAATCTCGAAGGAAACATTGATTTTTTCGTGCTTTCCTTCCATTTTTTTGCTGTAAATTGCATAAAAAAATAATTATATTAGAAGAGTTAGGGCACTGTTGGGTTTAAGTTCAGACAGGGAGTTCTGTTTTTTTAACAGTGAAGTTAAAGTAAGTAAATTCATAATTATAGCAGAGAAGTGTAAGTCAATCAATAAATATAACAGAGGAGCCCTCTATAGCATATAACTATAGCAGGGGGACAGTAAATAATTATCAAAAAACGTTTTTACAAATTAATTTAAAGTGCTACTTACAAATTATCAATTTACTTCACAGGGAGGTGAAAAGGCTCTTGAAATGTAGTTCAGGAAGTAGTAGTGAAAATGGCTGTGTTTCCTTCTCTTCTTTTATATATATTCAGGTACATAACCAATCAAATGTCAGAAAAAAAAAATGAAAATGAAAGTAACATTTTCATTGGCTGTCAATTCCAACACTTCGTATGTGTTTTGTGAAGTAATTTACCTCAGGGTATTTAGATAGGTCTACAGGCTAAATGGCTAAATGGAATTCCAAACAAATTTATGAAAATGGCAGGGAATGGTATGTAGTATGAGCTACTCTATATTTGGTGAAAGTGTTTCCAGTCGTTTTTCTGTAAACTACTTTCCCACCTTTTTTGATGGATCGCTTCCCGGGGAGCTCCCCGGTACACGAACCAGCAGCGTTACGGGAGTCCACCATTTTGTGTTTCAGACGAATTAAGATACAAGATGGAGGGCAAATAATGTTCAGAATGGGTAGAAGGGGGCACGGTAGACGTATCTTGACCCCCTAGGTTTTCAGAGGGTGGCTGAGGAGGCCCATATGTACGGGAAAAAAACATTTTTTTTAGAAATTTCGCGCGGTTAGCTTCTGGTTCGCGTACCGGGTAGCGCTCCGGGGAGCGTAGTTTGTTGAAAATTAGTGAAAAAAGTTAGAGAAAAATAATAATTGTGAGTGATCAGATGTAGGGTAGCTCTGAGAAGAGCTTTTCGGTTTATGGTACATTTAGGTACTTATAAGTAGGTACCAATGCACAGTCTTAAATTCAAAATGAAAATTCTGTTGCCTTCATCTGAGAAGTGAACTCCATCTCCTCTGTAGATATCTTGCATGCAGTAACGCAAGTTATTGTTGTACATGGAGCCCATTCCATGGTCTCTCATATAAGCTGAAACAGATTTGTTTACATGCTTCCTCGACTTCTCAATTTGTGGACAAAATTGGTTCGACCACCTCCATTTCTGTCTTTGGCATATATTTGAATATACCAAGGCAGTTTGAGGAAAAAGTGCCATTAATTGCTCAAAGGTGTCCTTTAAAAGCATTTCCAGACCTACCCCAGTCAAAGTGCCCAAATCATTACCTCCACAGTGCACAATTAACAGGTCAGGTTTTGGCAAATGCATAAAGGTTTTCACCGATGGTATCAATTGGTGACATTTTAATCCTCTGTGGCCCAACCACTTAATTTCCACATCTTGTAAATTGAGGTTAAGTAAATTTCTGTTCTCAGCATACCTTTGAGCCCAGTAGATGTAACTATGTCCAACAATCCAGACATAAAACATGGTGAGAGAAGGTTGTGCTGCAGTCAGATGAAGTGTGGTGATGAAAGGGCAGTTGAAACAGTAGGGGGCAGATTTATGAAGGCCTTGCACCGCCGGTGCGTCATTTTTAACATGGGAAAAAGTGACGCACCGGCGGTGCAAGTCCTTCATAAATCTGCCCCTAGGAGTTTGTAAAGAAAAAATACTGTGGAGTTTCAGTGCTAATGATTCATTAGCAGTGATTGGTGGATTTCCATTTCTGAAAACAGAAAGTTAGGGTGCATGGATGTGTTCTTTGAAAGATGTAATTTGAATGGTCAAGAAAAAATCATTTAATGAAAGATTGCACTGGATACGCAGGTGCACTGAGAGTTCAGAGTTCAATTGAAACATTGTTGTGTGAACTTGCAAACATCAGAGGTCTTTCAGGAGGTGGTTGCTATGCAAAAAAGGCAGAGAGGGCAGAGGGGGGAAGGGTTTTGATTTGAAAAAAGTGAGGGAAGAGTTTTGATTGGCTAACATGAGAGATATGTGTAATGAATATCTGCATTTCTGTGCTTTCTATAGCTGCAGCCTCTGGAGTGCATACTCTTTGTTCTGCTGAAGACAATTTGGTGTATTTCTGAGACTGTTTTGAAACTCATAAAGAATTTGCTAAGGTGAGAAAAGATTTATTTAATTTAGATACACTATAATATGCTTTAAGGACAAAATTATGAAGAAAGCTGTGTTTTTAAAATGTTGCTTTGTCTAAAGTGTTTTACAAATAGATTTTGTTTCTTTGAGAAATTGTAATTGAAAATAATGTGAAGTATTAGCACTGTCAGGGTGTTTTTGTACATAGGAGCTGTGCAGTGTTTTCAAATTATTACTTGAAAATCGTTTTTGAGGAAAAGGAATGCTTTTAAAATTCATCACAAGGAAAAAATGGTGTCTGCTTCTTTATAAGGCATTTGAGTATCTCTGATGTTATTTTTCCCATTTTAATTTAAGAGCTTTCGCCGTGGGGCTTGTTCCTTGAAAATATGCTCCCACCTGTGCTTGGCAAATTTAGATTTTGATTCTCTGAGTTACATAGCCATGTTAAAAGTGACCCAAAAATGGTGCAAGGGCAATCAAAAAACGCAATCATGTGTCTTAAGGACATTTTAAGTCATTTCCTCTTGAATGTAGGTATACAATTAATTTATATGTTGTGTTTAAAAATGTTTTTTTAAATCAATTACATTTCTGGATATGTACTGCTAGAGCTTCATAGGTTGTTTGGGGCATATTTATAAGGCATTTGAGTGTCTATGATGTTATTTTTTCCCATTTAAATTGAAGAGCTTTCTCCGTGGGGCAAGTTCCTTGTAAATATGCTCCCGCCTCTGCTTGGCAAATTTAGATTTTGATTCTTGGAGTTACATAGCCATGTTAATAGTGACCCAAAAATGGTGCAAGGGCAATCAAAAAACGCAATCATGTGTCTTAAGGACGTTTTAAGTCATTTCCTCTTGAATGTAGGTATACAATTAATTTATATGTTGTGTTTAAAAACGTTTTTTGAAATCAATTACATTTCTGGATATGTACTGCTAGAGCTTCATAGGTTGTTTGGGGCATATTTATAAGGCATTTGAGTGTCTATGATGTTTTTTTTCCCATTTAAATTGAAGAGCTTTCTCCGTGGGGCAAGTTTCTTGTAAATATGCTCCCACCTGTGCTTGGCAAATTTAGATGTTGTTTCTTGGAGTTACATAGTAATGTTAAAAAAGACCCAAAAATGGTGCAAGGGCAATCAAAAAACGCTTTCATGTGTCTTAAGGACATTTTTAGTCACTGAGGAAACTCAGGTGATGTAATTGTGAATTGAGGAAAAGAAACTCCACATTTTTCAATTACATCACCTGTGTTTCCTAAGTTTATGAATAACATTGTGCAGATGAAGTTTAGGTCTGTCCACGGACACAAAAGAGATCTGGCCTTTGTTCAAGAGTGAAGTGGACATGACTTCCTTCATTGGTAGGCCTTCACATGTATTATCTCCTCTGTATTCTTCAACAAGCGTAAATCTCATCTGCAACCGTGAGTAGGCCTCACCTCAAACAAACCTCTGGATAGGCCACACCTTATCGTCATCCTGAATCAATCATTTAAAATGTTAGGGACAGATTTATGATAGGTGTATGCCTGTTTTGTACCACTGTGCGTCACTTTTGTGACGCAGTGGTGGTGCAAAAGATTTGCTATGTGGCGACATATTTACAACTTGATGCATCTAGGCAGATGTGTCATGCTGTAAAATAACAAGCAGGGTGTTAAGTTTTTGATGACTGTTATTGATTTACTGTTTGGTAATAGTGGTTAATAAATTTTTTTATTATATTTTATCACAGATTCAACTGCAGATCATTTCAAAATTTGAAAATGCCAACTAAGAATCGAATTAGAAAGGCTACAAGACGTCAAAGACAGCAGGTCCATCAATTACTGCAGCAGTCCTCTACAAAAAAAACTTGTCAAGTCACCAAGAAAGCACCGGGTAAGACCACGAAAACATTCATAAGAAATATTTGTAGTAAAAAAAGTATTTCTACAGAAAATGTTTCAGTCCAGAAAAAGAGAAGCAATTTAAACGGAAAGGAAAAAAATGTTACTGCTAGAGCAAGAGATAACTCTGTGCATGATAGTAGAAGGAAACAACAGTTTAGGGACATTCGAAAACGAATGATCCGCAACAGGATAATAGTCAATTTGTTAAAAAATATTAAGAAAGGCCAACAGAAAGTGGCATTTTATAAGAAAAAGAAAAATGTAGAGAAAATTATTGATCAGGCTTTCGAAATTAAGCGAAAGTTATTTATTTTGGTAATCAATAGAATTAGGAAACTAAACAAGGTAATTTCTGATTTCAAATCAAATAGTAGATGGAAGAGAGTAGTTAATCGAAGTAATTTTTGTGAAGTTTTTTCCGGAGAATGGATGCATAGTTCAAGTTGTGTGGCATTTTTTAATGAGGAGAGTTATTTCCAGGATAATGATTTGGTGCTTGCAGTTGACACCAGTGGTCGAGCTTATGAAGTGAAAGATGGTTGTCCAGTTGAAAAAAAAAAACTTGTGACAACAGAGACAGAAGAGGTGTTAGGTAATGAGGTTTTAGGAAGACGTCCTAAGGGTCCTGTGTACATTTGGAAGTGTACTAGTATTTGCAGTGTGCGACAGGATTCCATCAATTTGCTTTGTGATTTTGTACGGACATTTAATAAGAAAAGTTTGAAGCAGAAAATGAAGTTGTTGCAAGAATTAGTTCCTTGCAGAGTGAGAGAAGTGACAGGTTTGCATGGTCATTCACTGGCTTGTCTTTCCAGGAGAGTATGCAAGAGTGTTTTTCATCATTTCAGGATGCTAGCAGTGCATCATAATAAAGTGAGGAAATTAGTGAGAATGTTGTATTATGCTAAGAGTCCAGCATTGAAGATAATGTACATGTTTCTAGTACAGATAATTTTCAGAAGGAAATTGCTACGTTTCAGCTGAAATCAAGTGAGAGGCCTAATTTCACTTGTGTGTGTTGTCGACGCACTTATTATAAGAATCAGATTAAGTTAGTGGATTTATATGCAAAAAGTGAAAGGGAAAATAATAGTGAATGGAAGGATTTCACAACATACTTGATGGTAGAAAATTGTTTTGATTTGGGATCGGATCAACGTGTGTGTACTTATTGTTGTAACAAATTAAACCAAAACCAGATGCCAGCTAGGGCGGTTCATAATAATCTGGAATTGGTTGAGATTCCTTCTGAATTGAAGGATTTAAATACTTATGAATCTATTTTGATTCAAAGTATCCATCCCTTTCAGGCTATTGTAAGAATGGAGCCAAAGACAGGGAAGTTGCCTCAATCAGATTTACAGAGAGGATTAAAAGGAAGAGTTGTTTATTTGCCTCTAGATTTGAACAAAAACATTAACACAATTGGAGTAGAAAAAGTGGAAGAGGAACCTCTGGTTATCTTAGTTAATGGGGTTCCGACAAAGAATAAGAAAATATGGCAAGATTTAGTGGATGTTAGGAAAGTCAAAAAGGCAACATTGTATTTGAAAAAAAATAATAAGTACCATAAGAATGTATATGTTGGAGAAGAGGAAGTAAGTGATGAAGAGGATAGCGATTTGTGTGCTGGCCAAATTGAGAAAGTAGAAGCCTCTAAAAGTGAAGAAATATATGAACATTATAGTGTTCATCCTTTGCATTCCAAGGAAGTCATGGGGAATGCTATTGAGTTGTTTCAAATGAAACAAACCAAAGGGAGTCCCATTAGTGTTTGGGAGGAAAGTTTGGAAGCTCGGTGTTTCCCACAGCTATTTCCAACAGGTCAAGGAGGAAGATATGATGAGCGACCTCATCAAATTCCTGCTTCTGAATACCGGACTTTACGATTGTATGCAGAAGATGCTAGGTTTCGACAATGCATTCCCTATTTGTTTCATCTCCTGTTTGAAAGTGATCTGTCTGGACTGTCATATGCAGTGAACCACATCTTGAAAAGTGGTATACAGATGCGAAACATCTCGGCAAGTGACTTTATGGATAAAGTCAATGTCCAAGACAGTATTTTGGATTCTCACCTAATTAATCTCATGGCGTGTCAGCGTGGTACTAACGAGTACTGGTACCGTCGTCATGGTGATTTAAAATGTATGCTGAGGAACTTAGGAACTCCGACATGGTTCCTCACTCTGAGCTGTGCCGAGTATGGCTGGGAAGACTTACTTGAATTTCTACGAGAGGCAAATGGAAACATTGAAAACATCGAATTGAAGACACCCGGAGAACTGTGCTCTTTGAATCCAGTCAATGTATGCAGGTACTTCAAACATAGATTTGAAGCTATGATGTTTTTCATCATGAATAAGAAGAATCCACCTCTTGGAGAGGTGTTGGATTTCTTCTGGAGAAAGGAGTACCAAGCAAGAGGTGCTCCTCATATACATATGCTGCTGTGGATCAAGGATGCACCTAAATTTGGAACAGATCCGGATGACTTAGTGATGAGTTTCATAGAACAGTATTCTACGTGTGCTGTTCCAAACACAAAGGAGAAGAAAAGCCTAAGAGAACAAGTTCTACGTTTCCAAAGCCATCGTTGTGGAAAGTACTGTCGTCGTAAATTCAGAAACAAGGACAAGTTCTACACCAAATGTCGTTTCAACTTTCCACGACCGGTGATTTCTAAAGGAAGAGTAAACAGTTTGATGTCTTCTCTGCGACATAATGTGACGAGGAAATCACCCAAAAATACATACAATTTGAAAAGGAACAAAGAGTCCAAGTACATCAATGACTACAACCCAGTGATTTTGTCCATGTGGAATGCTAACATGGATATACAGTTTGTGGCTGATAACTGTATGGCTGTGGCTCGGTATGTGACATCTTACATCACCAAAAAAGAAAAGACAGAATTGAAGGATATGTGGGAGGACATTTCCCATGAAAAGAGCCTCAGCAAGAAGTTGTACAGTTTCAGTCTGAAGATGTTGTCGCATCGAGAAATTGGAGCTTACGAATGTTCTGACCGGTTATCTTCAGCAAGTCTCTATGCCAAATCCAGGAGTATCGTTTGGGCGAGTCTTGGTCTTGCTGCAACGCGTAATCGAGTTCTGAAAAGTGTGCGGGAAATTGAGTATTTGGCGGAAAAGGAGCCAAACAGTACCGACATTTTGAAGACCAACATGTTGGATACATATTATCCAAATCGAAGTAGTCACCTTGAGAATGTTTGTTTGTATGAGGTTCTACAAAATTACATATTCAAGAGGAACATCAAAGAAGATATTGAGAAAGGAATGTATGCTGTAATTGGAAGTGAGGGATGTCTGGTCAAGCAAAGAAAATGCCACTTGGTAAACCATCGAAAATTGAGTGGCGAATCTCCAGAAAAAAAGGAGTTTTTCTATTTAGCACTTTTGCAACTTTTCAAGCCTTGGCGTGCAGAAGAGGAACTGCTTGGAGATTTCCTCTGTTACGAAGACTCTTTCACTGCTGCCAAGGAGACCATAGAATGTCCTGCTTTTCCCAAATATCAAGAAATGTTGACTTTGGAAATTGAGCAGGAAGCAACGATTGCAGCCGAGATTGCCAGAGACAGTTCTCAGGACAGTCAGAGTTCTGTTTCATTGAGTCAGGATCCACTAGGAGGACCTGTTATCGAAAATGAAGCTGCCACTGCTATGAATGAAGTGGAAAGAGCCATGGCACATGCTCAGGAGGATGTGGTTAACTTAGAAGACTTGGAAAAACAACTCAACGTTGAGCAGAGGAAAATATATGACGAAGTTACCAAGCAAATTGATCATGGATTAAGTCATGAGAAGAAAGAGTGCTCGTGTACGTCGTTGAAGCCTGTCCGACTGTACGTGAGTGGAGAAGCGGGAACTGGAAAAAGTTTCCTCATTAAAGCAATTTCTTGTTATTTGCAGGAAAGGACTGAGTCATCGCTGTCTTGTGTTGTCACCGCTCCAACTGGACTGGCAGCACATAACATTAAAGGTATTACTTTGCATCGTCTACTGATGCTGCCAGTGGAGCATGACAACAAATTACAATACCACAAGTTATCTGGAGATGCTTGTTGTGAAGTTTTAAGAGTCTTGAGGAAAATGAAACTTCTTATCATTGACGAAGTAAGCATGGTTTCCAATGTCATGCTTGCCTTTGTGCATTTGAGAATGCAAGAAGTTCTTAAAACTGAGTATGATGTGTTATTTGGTGGCAAACACATCATTGTTTTCGGAGATCTTCTGCAGCTGACACCAGTGAAAGGACAACCTGTATTCAAAATGCTCACGCATGAAGATACCAGGAAGTGCCTAGGGAGCATTGGCAACGTCAATATATGGTTAAACTTCAATTATGCTGAACTGCATGAAAATATGCGTCAGGCGAAGGATGAAGATTACAAGAATATTCTACAAAGATGTTAGAATTGGAAAAGTGACCGAGCATGGGAAAGAAGCTTTACAAGCACGATTACTGTCAAATTTATATCCAGAACAAGACGTTGTGCCTGAGAATATTTTTCAGAAAATTACTGAGAAGAAATCCGGAATATGTTTAATGCCAACTCTTGCAGAATGTGCCATCTTCAACAACAAAATGTTGCATTTAGAAAAGCAAGAGATTGTGAAACTGGAAGCTATTGACAGAATAGAGCATATGGGATCAACAATTATTTTGTCTGAGAATTTGAAATCAAAATTGGATTCATTAGAGAAGACTATATCTAAAACTGCGGGTTTTGAAAAGACTTTGAATGTGTGTTTAAATTGCCGAATCATTTTGAGAAGGAATTTACATGTTGAAAGAGGTCTGGTAAATGGATCAATGGGTAATGTTGTTGATTTTGAGAAACACAGAAGTAGAGATGGAATTGAATTTTTAAAAATTAAATTTGATGGCATTGAGGAAGTACAGCTAATTGGTTGTTGCTCTGCTAGGTTTTTGCTTGTTAAAGACTTATATGTTCGCCGTAAGCAGTTTCCTGTTTGCTTGGCATATGCGGTGACAATCCATAAATCGCAAGGTTTACGTGTAGACAGTGCATTGGTGAATATTGGCAGTTCTGTGTTCAAGGAGGGTATGGCATATGTGGCATTGTCACGAGTCAGAACTTTATCGGGATTGTACTTGATTGACTGTGATGTCACAAACATTTGTGCGGATCTAGATTGTGTAAAGGAATACAATAGGTTAAGAAGAGAGTATGCGCCACATTTGCCTCAATATCCTTTGTTTGAGAAACGTGTGGTAGGCCGGAAACAAAGAAATATCAGTAATAGTAGGGAGGTTGTAGCAAAAAGCCCAAAAGTCGATGAACCGAAAATTGTAAGCAGAAAGAAAATGGATTCTGTTGAAGATGTTGTCGGTTTTCAATTTGAAAACAGTTCTGGTGTCAACTGCTATGCTAATGTAGTTGTTAATGTTCTCTTTTCATTAGAGACTTTAAAAGAACAGATTGTGATCAATTCGGAACAAAGGTTATGCTGTTTGTTGAATTCTGTGTTAGAGAAATGTAGCACTGATAGAACAAAAGTAGAAAGTATATCTGAAGTTCGTTATCTATTAGACGAATGTTCAGGTCAAACAGAATTCTCTGAAAATATTCAGCAGGATTGTCAGGAGTTTTTAATGTATATGCTTGATGTATTGCAAGATGAGGGTGTAGATGTAGATCACCTGTTTGGACTTTCTTATCATTGGCAGCATGACTGCGAGAACTGTAGGGTATCAAGTACTACTAGTGTAGACTCAGAAAGATTTATATATTTAACTTTGCCAGACAGTAAATCAGTGTCCTTTAATAAGCTAGTAAAAGCAGCAGATCACAACATGGAGTGTAGCCAATGTAAATCTGAAATGATGTCAACATTATTTATACGAAGATATGGCCAGTATGTCATTTTAATGTTCCAACGATGTAGGCCTGATGGAACAAAATTGACAACTTTAATAAAAAATTTTGTTGCTTCGCAGTTGTCAATATCAGGAAGGACTTTTGTAACTGCAGCAATTATATATCATGACGGTCCTTCAACAACATCAGGACATTACACAGCATATTTAAAGTCTAGAAACGGCTGGTCATTCTGCAACCATTCTGTTATAACTTTCAAAAAAAAATTGCTGTATGACCTTAAAAATTCTTACCTGGTGTTTTTAAAACCAAAATTTTAGGGAAAGAATCTCGGGATGTGCTCTGAGGAATTTCAAGAGGTTCATGGAGTAGAGGGAATGTAAGTCTGCAATGCTGTCTAGATTATTGGTCAAAAATTTTGATTATAATGTCATTTTAAAAATCCAACTATATAAACCTGATGCAAGTAAGTCTGCTTCATAGTAAGCAGTATCAGTGTCATAGGAAAAGTAGAACATGAGTGAGCAAGAAGGGTAAGATATTAGTAGTCCAGGATTGTGAAAGTAATCTTAAACGTTTTCTTTCTGAAAGTTGCAAAAATAGAAAATGACGGGATTTGCTTACAAGAATTCCAAGAGTTGTAAATCGCTCTAACATGATTTGGCCATGTGGAAACATGTGGTAGAATGTGAGAAGTCTTTTATCGTATGTAACATATTTTTCAAAACGATGGAGGTTTTCTTTCAGAAAGTGGCGGGCTGAAAATATTAACAGCACAACAGAGTATAAGCTGTTCATAGGACATCCTTCGACGTCATGGAAAGTAAGTTCATTTTAAGGAGTTTTGAATTCTGATTTTTTATGTTGTATGGGTTTTTTAAACACAATCATTTTGATTGTGTTTTTTTTTCCCCGCTGTTACATGATGAATACCTTCAAGTCACTGATTTTAGTGAAATTTGATACATTCTGAGAACAGCAAAAATAAACCATTTAACATGTATAATTAATTCTCTACTTTTTGTACTTATGATATACATTTAGAAATGTGAGGTAGACATGTAGAAACTGAGGCTTCTGTAAGTGTCAAAGTTAATGCATACAGTGCTGCACTTCTGGGTACTGTTTTATTTTGAAACCTGAGTAGGCCTCACCTCAAACAAACCTCTGGAAAGAACACATCTTATTTGCTTCCTGAAACAATCATTTAAAATGTTAGGGACAATTTTATGATGGCTTTACATCTCTTTCGCGCTGCCATTGCATCACTGTTGTGAGACATCAGCATTGCAAAAGATGCACCATGTTCCAAAATAGGCCTCACTTCATCAGCATCAAGATACTGTTAGTTTAAAATATATATCTTAAGGACTGTGTAGGGGGCCTAGAGAAGCAGAGGCTTCTGTACATGTCAAAGTTGTTGAAAAACTGTTTGTCCTTCAACCTTTTTCCCTTGTCTTTTCTAATTTTTAAATACATGTTTTAATATTTTTCAAATGTTTCTTCTCTCTTTCACAGATTGAAAGTATGAAAAAAAATTGAATAAGTTATCAAGAATTTTAAGGTAAATGTTTTCTACTCTTTTCGTTACATTTCTATCACATTCACCTACTATAGGGCTTCAGTCTATAGAGCTTTAAACAAAGTTAAACTAAAAGTGGAAATTTGGAGCTGTGCCCATGGCTTTTAGGTCAATGCGCAAGTGCATTGACCGAAAATGCGTGTGCACATTACCAAATTGCCGTCTGTTCCCTCAGGCGCACTCCTCCCACACCTTAGAAGTGAAGATTAGCTTCACTTCAAAGGCCCCGGCTGCTTTACACCCTCATTCTGCTGTCCCCGCTCCGTCCCCTCCCCTGTCCGCCGTGTGCATTTCTCGTCCCCCCCTCCCCCACAGTAACGCCACTCACACACGCAAGGCCACTCACACACACAACGCCACTCACACACACAACATCACTCACACACACTACGCCACTCACACACGCAATTCATCCACGCAACACCACTCATCCACACAACGCCACTCATCCACGCAACGCCAATCATCCACACAACGCCAATCATCCACGCAACGCCACTCATCCACGCAACGCCACTCATTCATTTGCAAAACCAAAAGGACAAACTCTTCTATTGTGAGACCTATTGCATTTTCAATGCTTGATTCTTTCACTTCCTTATCTATTTTGTTTTCCACAATTATATCCTCTTCCATCTTTTCTTCGGTAAATAAATCTATTAAACAGCATCTCTGGTTTAGTCCCTATAGCTGTCTTTCTTTTAACATTACTCTCTGTTTACTTCCCTTGTACTAACTCCTTTATTTATTTATTTTTAAATTTGGGTTTAGCTCCCGGTTCGCGTACCGGCGAGCGAACCGGAAAGCGAACTAAAAAAAAACAGCTTGCCAGAGTGTTACACTTTCTAGCAATTTTTGTATAAAGGGGAGGTAGTTCTGAAAAGAACTTTTTTTTAATGTTTTTGTTGTTTTATATATTTTTTTTCTTTTTTGAACATTATTTGTTTTTTTTGTATTTTTTGAACAATTCTATGTTTTTTTTGGTTTTTTTGAAAGGGAAAGAACAAAAAACAGGCATTGAAAAGGGCTCAACAGGAGCAAAAAAAAAATTATTGGTTGGGGCGTTTAGAGCATTGGTGCTTTTTCAAATGCTAAATTTATTAATTTAACACTCATATTAGCACATGAAATTAAAGTGCCACAATATAAACAAGTGAACTTCATATGAACAATTTTTTTGGGGATATTTGGCACTGTTTCTCGTGCCTCTGCAACCGTCAGAGAAATATCAGCTGATGTCCTGGCCACAGAAGATGGAGGGTTCTCTTGCAGGTCACGCATCTCTGCCCGGCTATAATTTAGTGGATGCCACCTCTGCATATGACGGTGCATTGTGTGGTTCCCATAACTGTACTTTTTTTCAGTGCCCCTGGATAATTCATCTTGGCATATAAGGCACGTAACATAACGTGCATTAACTTTTTTCTTTCCTGCTGGAATAGAAAAAAACTGCCAGATAAAACTATTTTTGTAATGAGATACCCGGGGTAACTCTTTCAAAAATCGTGGTGCCTCTTCTTCCTCTTCCTCTTCTGGATCCTCTTCCTCCTCTGGGTTTCCAAGGAACTGTGGAGGTGGTCCACGCTTCTTATAAGGAGGTGGTGGTGGTGGTGGTGGGGGTCCAGCAGCTGAAGCTACTACTGAAGCCATTTTTTTCACAGAGCAAAATAGGTCTTCCTTTCTCAAAGTTGAAAGTCAGAGTGAGAAAAAAGGTGGGGGCTTTCATCATTTGGGAAAAAAAATAGTTCTAAACCAATGAAAAGTGTTATTTTTAGGTCACATGACCTAGTCTTACATCATTAGGAAACCAATAGTGAAATGAACCAATGAAAAGTGTTATAAACAAATCACATGACCTGTTCCGCTCACGTTACGCGCTGCGCGCCGCGCCCCGGATCGCTTTCGGTTCGCGGTCTGGAGCACTTCCGGTAGCGCTAACGCGGCGCGTCATAAGACGCATTACGCGACAACGTGATATGTCGCGCTTCCGCGACGCATCACGATGTTGATTTCTAATGCGGCAGTTGCGCAAACGGAACGTTTACCGGTTAGCGGACCGGGTCGCGGCATCAATTTGAGCTAACGGAAAGCTTCCCGGTTCGCGAACCGGCAGCGAAACAAAAAAAAATAATTAAAAAAAATATATAATTAAATTAAATTTTAAATATATTTTTGAATTAGAATAAAAATACATTTTACAGCTACAGATATTAGCTTTTAAAAAACCATTGAAATTCACTGAAAAAACCATAGGTTATAGACCATATATAGTTAGGAATTAGCATTTGCAAAACCTTGAAAATTCACTGAAAAAAACATAGGTTATAGATCATATATAGTTAGGAATTAGCATTTACAAAACCATATTTTACTCACACAAAACCATTGAAATTTCATATATAGTTAGTTGCCCTAACTATATATCGCGCACCCGCAATCCACTGCTGATGATGTCACATATTACATCATTCATGACATGGTCAGTGACATCACTGATGACATCTCAAATGACATCACTGATGACATCACTGATGACATCATTCATGTGATAATACGATGAACCTCTTCAGACTCTTATATAACCTTAGATACACTCAGTGTAAACAGACACTCACACATTGTCACTCATCCATGGAGTTACTCATGCACCTACTCAGTCATGCAAAGAATCAATCACAACTCCATTTCCTCAGCTATACAGTTATACACACCTCACTAATTCAAACATATTCTAACATATTTTTACTCTCTTATACAATCACTGATACAAGTTCTCAATGATCCATGCAGCCACTCACACATTCACTGGCTCTTCTGCACAGTTATTTATATATGTCTACTCTCACATGTACTGTGTTTTACATATGTACTTACTTTGACATGTAGCACTGAGATATCCATTCACTCAGCAATATACTCATGCACACAGTTAACTGCCCATTCAGCTGTTTCCACATGCACTTTTGAACCCATACATATAGTGAATCAACTGCTCATACATCTATGCACAGAGTCATACACCTTCCATCAACTCACACACACACTCACTCTCCCATACAAATACTTGGACAAACAATCAATAACCCATACAGTTACTCATATAGCTACTGATCAACACATGCAGAAGTATACAGAACAACAGATATAATGATGCACAAAATAAGACAGTTTAGTCACTAACCCATGCACTTAGTGACACACATTTAATCACTCTCTCATACAGTCAGTCATGCACCTACTAAATCCTTCATCCAGACACTTAAACATCCACTCATTCTTCAATATGTAAGACATATTTTTACTTTACTGCAACATACAGTCACTGGATGATGTCATCAGTGATGTCATCGGTGATGTCATTCGAGATGTCATCAGTGATGTCATCAGTGATGTCACTGACCATGTCATGAATGATGTAATATGTGGCATCATCAGCAGTGGATTGCGGGTGCGCGATATATAGTTAGGGCAACTAACTATATATGAAATTTCAATGGTTTTGTGTGAGTAAAATATGGTTTTGTAAATGCTAATTCCTAACTATATATGATCTATAACCTATGGTTTTTTCAGTGAATTTTCAAGGTTTTGCAAATGCTAATTCCTAACTATATATGGTCTATAACCTATGGTTTTTTCAGTGAATATATATATATATATATATATATATATATATATATATATATATGTATATATATATATATATATATGCAACAATGTTTCTGCTCGCCATTCCAAGATGAGGTAAACTGGGTGAGGACCTCTTGAATAACTAAAAAAAAAACGCTGCAGTCAGGAAACGAGAACGATGATTTTCAAGTGAAAAGCAGAGTGGATTTATTTCACAAAAATAAATAAGTACACATAATGTCAGTCCATGACGCGTTTCGCTCCACGAAGGAGCTTGATCACATGACGCGCCCCAGAATGCACCATCAATTTATAGTAAACACACAGATGGTTCAATGAGGCTGACACACGCCCCAGTGATAAAAATAAAAAACAGACTATTAAATACAGCCAAGCTAGATAAGGGACAACTGTTGAATTTAAAAAAAAACACAATTTAGTGCTAACGAAGTTTTTAAACCTTCTGAATTGTAAATTCACAATAATCGACCCTTTCAAACCGATCATCAGTTTAAAAAATATATGTATAAAGAATTTTGCAGAAATTTGTCAGACAAGTGTCTAGACAAAAATAGAAACAATACCATCAATATCCTGCAACAATCTATAAGATGAATGATGACCAGTGTCCCAAAGTCAATAGCAGTTACATACATAATTCATTGTTAAAAACAATGCACCATATATACATGAGGTTGGAATAATTCAATATCCACAATTCAATCAACAGAGTCGTAGCACAATCTAGACTTGGGCGTATTAATAAAAAAGTGTAAAGTGCATAATAATCGTGATATTTCAAAAAAGATTTTTTGTGTGTTAAAAAAACATTTCTATAACAGTATTTAAAGACTGCTAGATTGAAAACACTTGTATATCATAGGTGGCAACAAATTTTGGACTGTCAAGTTCATCTGACCTGAAGATAAAAAGCACATGGTGACACAGCTGATGGAAAAAGGCTGAAAATACAAGATATAATATGTATAGAATACAATACAAATAAGTCACTAGAATATATACACAAAACATTGCGATTTCAAAAATCTTAATTCATCATATTTAAAGTGACTAAAGGCTAAAGTAGAGGATACAAAACAGACCTTCATTTAAGATTCAAGATTATAAAAAATTGTGTGCATCTTCTGTAAGGTTTAACCCATTTGGGGCCCTGGTATCAAGTGACAGAATAAAGTGGGATTCCTTCTGTCTTAGCAGTCTTTCCCGATTACCTCACCGTCCAGGGAGCGGAACAGAACACAAGAGAGTGTATTCCAGATCTTTCAATTGGTTATTGTGAACTGCTTTAAAATGTCTTGCAACTGGATAGTCACTGTTGCAATTCACAATTGCCCTTATGTGCTGCAAGATGCGCTTATGCACTGGGGGCCTCATTTATGAGTCCTTGCGTCAGTTTTGCACTTCTGATGCGTCATTTTTTGTGACGCATCGGCGGCGTAAAACATGCCTCCTGTTGCGCACTATTTACAAAGTGATGCATCTAAGCAGATGCGTCACTTTGTACCTGCGTCAGGTATAATGTATGCAGGGGGGGCGTTCCCCCACAAAAAGCTTCGTAGAAGTGACGCAGTGAAATCTATGACATTTCACTGCGTCACTTCTAGGACGCTGTTGCGTCAAAATCTTGCACCTGCCTCACAGCAGGCGTAAGACTGACATAGGCCCTTTCACATGGGGCCTGCGCCATGTGAAAGCACTCCAGCAATGCGTCACTTTTGCGCTTACAGATACGTCAGAAATATTGACGTATCTGTAACTCCTTGCGACATGATGCGTCATACAATAAATATGACGCATCTGGTATGTCGCAAGGAATGCGTACTGAGAAGTGACGCATCACTGCTTTCACGCAGCGATGGGTCATTTCTCATAAATGAGGCCCTGGGAGTTTAGTTCTCCCAATGTATTCAAGGTTGCAGGTGCATTTCAGTTTGTAAATGGCAAACTCAGACCTACAGGTCAGATACTCTTAAATTGGAATTTTAGTTTCACTAAATGCTGTTGTATAGTGAGTGCTGTTCTTCCCAAACGTGCAAGCACGGCCCGATGTGCATTTGAAGAAACTCATTTTACTAAGCCAGGTTTTCTTTGGAAGAACCTCAGGCATAGGTCTATCGAGAACATCCCGCATTGAGAGTGCCCTCCGGAATGTGATTGCTGGTAGACTGGGCAGAATGGGTCCAAGAATATTATCTGTTAGGACAATCGGCCATTCCGCACAGATGATACGGCGAATGGTCCTTTCCTGTGCACAAAAAGGGTAAACACCCGTTATAACGAAACTTTTACAACGCACTACCATTACAATGCGGGCATTACAACGCAAACCATTACAACGCATTGCACTGGGGGGCGCTCTAGGATAGGGAATAAGTTAAATTTTCTATCCAACACCTTCCCTAGTGTCCACGGGGACTGGTGCTGGAATAGAAAATTAAACTTTTCACTATCCAGCACCTCAAAGCGCTATGCGTTGTAATGGACTGCGATGTAAAAGCCGCGTTGTAAAGGCAGGCGTTGTAATAGCCTGCGTTGTAACGTCATACATCCCACAAAAAGTGGTGATGAGTCTGATTGAACATTCATATGGAGAATTGGGGCTAGTGACTTTGGGAGCCAGCAGTGCATCCCTGTCAAAAGATTTTGCTTTGACTAAAGCCTAGTCAAGGACTTTCCTAGTATACCCTCTATTGAGAAAACGTTCAACCGATGCATTCAGACATTTGTCAGCTGATACCCCATCACTACAATTCTGACATATACGGATAAAGTCCCCATAGGGGATGCTGTTAATGGTGTGAATAGGGTGGGCACTCTGAGCATGGAGTATTGAGTTACCCGCTGTTGATTTTCGATAAAGTCTGGTTTCAAGCTCGTCATTGTCAACGTATAGCTGAACATCTAAAAATTCAGCCACCTTGTTGTTAATGGTGGCGGTGAATTTTAGATTTAGTTCATTGTTATTAATCTCATTGACAAAAGTTAGTGCATCATCAGAAGACCCACCCCCAATAATACAGACATCATCAATGTAACGCCAGTAATGGACAATAAAAGGCTGCCAGTGTTTGTGTATGACGTTGAGGACGTGCTCCTCCCACCAGCCTACATGCAAGTATGAATAGCTGGGGAAGAAGCACTAACCCATTGCCACTCCACGGAACTGCTGGTAGATGTTGTTCTGGAATTTGAAGTAGTTAGAGGTGAGGCAAATCCTGATCATTTCATTCAACATTTCATTATGCCCCCGAAAAAGAACATCACGCCTGTTTAAATAGTGTTCCACAGACCCTGATACCATGTATGTGTTTGATGGAGGTATAAAGTGATTCAATATCCATCACCACAAAAAAATTGTTAGAACACCATTTCACATTCTTAATCTTATTCAAAAAGTCAGTTGTATCCTTTGTATATATATATCCAACAGTTCCAATCTCCTGGTGACACTGTCTCGCAGGCAAAGTAATGAATACGGACTGCAGGATTCGTAAAAATTAATGTATTACTGTGCAAAAGTCGGCATGACGCGTATCGCGCTGCAAAGATCGCTTGATCACATGACATGGTGAAGTGTGTTCATTGGTTTAAATACAGTTTGAATGCTCTCGTATGCAATTGGCTTCGCTACAATACAAATTGAACTAACATAGAAGAAACACTGTGTACAAAAACTACAGGTATGTCTTCTATAATGTTTCATCACATTACATTCAAATTTCAATGTTAAGATCAAGTAAAAATCCACATTATAAACCAATGCTAATTATTTGTGCCAAAAAGTGCTAAAGTGCATAAAGGGGCAGATTTACAATTACTGGTGCATCCCTGCAAATTAACAGGGATGCGCCAGTAATTGTGCGCAACACCTCCGCCACCCATGATGCACCGCATTTACAATGCGGGGCACCATGGGGCAAAAATGGCAGAGATGCGTCATGCATCTGTGCCGTAAAGGCGGCGCATTGCAGGAGTTGCATCGCAAGCGCGACGCAGCTCCAGCAATGCTCTGGGGGGGCCTATTCTTCCAATGCTGCATCAAGCCTTACGCCTGCTTCAAGCAGGCGCAGGGTTTTGACGCAGCATTGGCCTAAAAGTGACTGAGTGAAATCTTGTAGATTTCACTCAGCCACTTTTAGGAGGCGTTCCTGTGCAGGAACGCCCCCTCCTGCACCGGAACGTGACGCATCTCCCAGATGAGCCACGTTGTAAATACCCTGCATCATGGCGCATCTTTTGCTCCGCCGTTACGTCACAAAAGTGACGCAACGGCGGCGTAAAAAAGGCGCAAGGGGCTTGTAAATCTGCCCCAAAGTTTTTAGTTGTGGTGCAAATATAAAAACATCTCAAATTTTATCCACAGCAACCTGGTTAAATAACAGTTACATGCAATTAATCACTGTATAAATACATCCAGGTTAATGTTGGAAGGGCATGGAGTGATACAAATGTATATATAAAAACAACATTGGGGCCCCAATGTTGTTTTACCCCATGTTTTGATACAATAAAATGATGTAAGAGATCTAACATTAGCCACAATCATTTCAGGGAAATTACGTTTTTAGGAGGCTATTTCATGGATTGGTTCAATCTTACTTGGTTGATATCTCGGTTTAAATACCTAGATATTAATACAGGGGGAACTATCATATTTGCCAAAATTAAATCTAAGTTGGCTGTTCAGAGTGAATTGTCTCCCCCAATTGGCCAAAGGTGCATCATAAGAGGTAAAAATGCCCTAATGTCGACACCCAGTAACTGTTACACAATACAATAAATTAAGCTAAAAGACTAAAATTATTAGATGAATACAATATTAGCTTAAAAACTATTGCTATATATAACATTTTATTAAATATAAAATTCATATATAAGAGAAACATGTTACTAGTATAAATAGTCAATAAATATTATGCAAACATAGTAAAACCCCCAATAAACTTCATAGCGTTAAAACCTGCTGAACCTATGTACCTATTTGAAAGAAGTAGTCCTGTTGGATTAGAGTTTAGTGTTTTCAGAGGCATGTAAACAAATCTTCAGTGACGTTGAGACCTGATGGTTGTTTGGTATTAAGTTCCAGAATATATCTGGTCTCTAAACGACGAATTTCTCCTCTCTGTTACCCCCTCGTCTGCTGGCTGGGACACAATCAATGGTATAATATCTTAATTCACTGCTTTTGGATTCATGTTTCAGTTTGAAATGTCTTGCCACCGGGTAAGTGTTGTCTTGATTATTGATTGCTCGAAGATGTTGTAATATTCTTTTATGGACTTGGAGCTTAGTGCTCCCTACATAAAGTAGATTGCAGGGGCAGTAAAACACATAAACCGCATACTCGGTTTTGCATGTCACTAGTTTGCAAATTTTGTGTTCCCTTTGATCAAATGGCGGGAAGTACATGGTTTTGTTGACGCCCTGTTGGCAAGCTTTACATGATTTACAGTTAAAAAAGCCGGTATGTGTTTGAAGCCAGTTAGATGACTCAATGAGTTCTGGACTGGTTTCCACTAGTTCATCTTTCATTGATTGTCCTCTGCTATATGGTATAGACGGTCTTTTGGGTAGTTTATGACCTATAACGGGATCACTTAAAACTAAACACCAATTGTTCTTGATGATAGATTCAATCTTTTTATGCTGATTACTGTATTGGACAATGATCCTGAACTCCTGATCTATTTCAGTCATGTTTGTATCCATAGCCATGTTGTTATTGCCTTCTCTTATGCCCAATAAATCTGTTCTGTTTTTAAGCATAGATTTGGAGATAGCCGCATTGACAACCTTGTCAGAGTAGCCTCTCTCCTGAAACCTCTTCTTGCTTTCTTTCTCGGCTAAAAGGCGATCGCAGTCTTTGCTGTGGATGCGCCTTAACCTCAGCATTTCCACATAGGGGATGCTGTTTATCAGATGTTTCACATGTGCACTTTTGGCATGGAGTGTTGAGTTTCCTGCAGTTACTTTGCGGTTGAGTTTGGTTTCAATTTTGTTATTCTCAATGATTATCTCAATATCTAGGAAGGTCACTGATGTATGGCTAATATTGGCAGTAAGGTGTAGGTTTAGATTATTTGTGTTAATTGCCTGAACAAATTTATTCGCTGTCTCTACACTTCAGTTTCATTTAATAAATAGATTGTCTATGAAACGTAGCCATGTTATCACTTGTGTAGTCATAGCTTCCCTGTGTTCAACCATAAGGACCAGCTCCTCCCACCAACCCATGTGAAGACATGCGTAGCTGGGGGAGAAGCTGGCCCCCATGGCGACACCTTGTAATTGTCTATATAACAATTTGTTAAACATAAACATGTTGTTATTCAAGCAAAATTTCACCATTTCCAACAACATTTCTTTATGTTTTGGCATACCACCCAATGATTTCTCTAAATAAAAATTAAGCGCTCTCAAACCATCCAAATGTACAATGCTGGTATACAAAGAGCTGACATCTAGGGCTATCAACAAAAAATTGGATTCCCAGTTTATGTCCTTTATCTTGGGTAAAAAGTCACTTGTATCGCTCACATATGATGGGAGAGCTTTCACATGGTTTTGTAAGAAGAAATCCACATATTGGGACGTATGTTCTAGGCAACCATTTCTCCCTGAGATGATGGGTCGGCCCGGCGGATTCCTTAAATCTTTTTGGATTTTGGGTAAAAAGTAAATCGTAGGTACCACAGGAAAATTATTTTTGAGAAATTTCAGTTCTTGTCCAGTAAACAGTTACTTTGGGCATAACAGATGTTCAAGGATCGATTACACCATGACCTCGTTGCATATGTTCCACAATATTATCTCGTACCAACTAAAGAAAGTTAACGAAAGTGATCATGCTCAACAAATAATTATAATGAACATCGCACTAAATAGAAATAAGGAGCACCAATCCGCCCATGGGCATATTGGCACAACAAACTACAAAAAACTGTTTTGGAATGTGGAAAACAAAGAAATAATGAATGATGAAGTGGAAAGGATTTTGGAAGCATGCTTTAAGGACACAGTAGCAAAAACAGTGATAGAGCAATGGGAATACTTCACGGGGAAGCTGACCACACCACAAACTAAAATAAATACTAAGAAGAATTCAATTCAATTCAATTCAGTGATTATATAGCGCGCTACATACCCAGAGGGTCTCAAGGCGCTTGGAGAAGGGTGGGGAGTTACTTGTCGAATATCCAGGTTTTAAGTTGTTTTCTGAATGCTAGGTGGTTCTGGGTGAGGCGAAGGTGAGTGGGAAGTGAGTTCCAGGTTTTAGCCGCCAGGTAGGAGAAGGATCTTCCTCCCATGGTGGTTTTGTTGATGCGAGGTACAGCAGCAAGGGCTTGGTGGGAGGAGCGTAGCTGGCGGGAGGGGGTGTAGAAGGAAAGTCGTGTGTTGAGGCATTCGGGTCCAAGTTCGTAAAGTGCTTTGTGTGCGTGGGTTAGAAGGCGGAATGTTATCCTCTTATTGATGGGAAGCCAGTGGAGGTTTTTCAGGTGACCAGAAATGTGATCTTTACGCGGAATGTCTAGAATGAGTCTGGCTGATGCGTTCTGGATGCGTTGGAGTTTTTTCTGAAGTTTTGCGGTGGTACTGGCGTATAGGGTGTTTCCGTAGTCCAGGCGGCTTGTAACCAGTGTATGGGTGACCGTTTTTCTAGTCTCAGTGGGGATCCAGCTAAATGTTTTTTTGAGCATGCGAAGAATATTGAAGCAAGATGATGAAACTGCGTTGACTTGTCTGGTCATCGAGAGTGAGGAATCCAGAATGACGCCCTGGTTTCGTGCGTGGTCTGTTGGGATGGGTGCTTTTCCAAGGGATTCTGGCCACCACGAGTCATCCCAGGTGGAGGGGGAGGTACCTAAGATAAGGACTTCTGTTTTGTCGGAATTCAGTTTCAGGCGGCTGTGCTTCATCCATTTGGCTACTTCTCTCATTCCTTTATGTAGGTTGGTTTTGGCGGTGTTAGGGTCTTTGGTGAGTGAGAGGATCAGTCGAGTGTCATCAGCGTAGGAGATGATGTTGAGGTTGTGTTGACGTGCGATGGCCGCGAGGGGGCTCATGTATACGTTGAAGAGGGTGGGGCTGAGTGAAGATCCTTGTGGCACGCCGCAAATGACTTCAGTGGCTTCTGATTTGAATGGTGGGAGGCGGACTCTCTGAGTTCTTCCGGCAAGGAACGAGGTGATCCAATCCAGTGCTTTTCCTTGAATTCCGATGTTTCTGAGGCATTGTAACAGGGTGATATGACAGACTGTGTCGAAGGCTGCGGAGAGGTCGAGGAGGATGAGGGCGACGGTGTCACCATTGTCCAGTAGAGTTCGAATGTCGTCTGTTGCTGCGATGAGTGCGGTCTCAGTGCTGTGTTTGGCTCGGAAGCCGGACTGTGAGGAGTCGAGGGATTTGTTGGTTTCGAGGAAGGCGGCGAGCTGGTTGTTGACAGCTTTCTCGATGACTTTGGCCGGGAATGGAAGGAGTGATATGGGGCGGTAGTTTTTGAGTTCAGTGGGGTCAGCTGTGGGTTTTTTCAGAAGGGCGCTGAGTTCGGCGTGTTTCCAGCTATCTGGGAAGGTGGTGGAGGTGAGGGAGCAGTTGATGACATCTCGGAGGTGGGGTGCGATGATGGAATCTGCTTTGTTGAAGATGTGGTGAGGGCATGGGTCTGTGGGGGATCCTGAGTGGATGGAGTTCATCAGGCGGATGGTATCATCCGTGGAGATTGGGTTCCAGTCATTAAGGATGTTCAAGGGGGGTGAAGGTGTGGCAGAAGGTTGGGTGGGTTGGTCTCCGGGTTGGGAGTCAAAGCTGTTGTGGATGTCTGCGATTTTGTCGTGGAAGAACGAAGCTAGGGAGTCGCAGAGGTCTTGAGAGGGAGTGATGTCGTTGGAGTTGGCAGTGGGGTTGGTGAATTCTTTGACGATGTCGAATAATTCCTTGCTGTTGTGGGCGTTGTTGTCAAGTCGGTCTTTGAAAGCGGCTTTCTTGGCAGTTCGGATCAGTTGGTGGTGTATGCGGGTGGCGTTTTCGAAGCCGTCTCTGGTGCTGGTGTTTGGGTCTTTTTTCCAGGCCTTCTCAAGGGAGCGACAGAGTTTCTTGGATTTCTTAAGATCATCGTTGAACCAGGGGGCGTTTTTGCTGCCTAGTTTGATTTGACGTTTTTTCAGGGGTGCTAAGTTGTCGGCGCTGTTGGTTAGCCATTGAGTGAGGTTAATGGCTGCTTGGTTGGGGTTCGATGAGTGGGCAGGGGGGTTTTGAAGAAGCGATGAGGAGATCTGGTCGATGGTGATTTTGTTCCAGTTTCTTCGCAGAGTAGGTTGAGGATGGTTGTGGGTTGTGGTCTTTTTGTAGATAAAGTGAACGCAGCTGTGGTCTGTCCAATGGAGAGCTGTGGTGTGACTGAAGGAGATATGTTTGCTGGAGGTGAAGATAGGGTCGAGTGTGTGACCTGCGAGGTGAGTGGGGGTATTAATAAGTTGTTTGAGTCCGAGGTTGGCGAGATTGTCCAGAAGGGTTGTGGCGTTGCTGTTGTTGCTCTTTTCCAGGTGAAAATTGAGGTCTCCCAATAGAATGTAGTCCTCGGAGGGGAGGGCGTGTGGGGTGATAAAGTCAGTGATGTCTTCACTGAATTGTGCTCGGGGTCCTGGTGGCCTGTAGAGGAGGGTGCCTCTGAGTGTGGTCTTGGGGTCGGTGTGGATCTGGAAGTGAAGGTGCTCGGCGCTAGCGAGGTTGACGTCTGAGCTGGTTGAGATGCGGATGGAATTCTTGTGGACAATAGCGATGCCTCCTCCTGTTTGCTTGTTGCGGTCTTTTCGGATGATCTTGTAGCCTTCCGGGATGGCAATGGTGATGTCTGGGGCTGAGGAGGCGTTCATCCATGTTTCTGTTAGGAAGGCGACGTCCGGAGAGATTGTGTCTAGTAAATTCCAGAGGTCGATGGCGTGTTTGTGGACCGAGCTGGTGTTGAGCAGGATGCATTTTAGGTGGTTGGTGTTAGGTCTCTGTTTGGTGTTAGTGGATGTGGAGTTGGTCTTGGTGCTGTCAAACTTGCAGGAGTTGCACGTGAAGGGTCCATGGGTGTGTCCGGGGGCGGCTTGAGCGCAGACGGAGAGTCGGCCGGGGTTAAGGGCTAGGAGGGTGGAGGCGGCGTATGTAATGCGGGTGGGGTGGTTGGAACGGGGGCCAGGGGGTCTGGCGTGGGCGCGGTCCAGGCGCCGACAGGCGTAGACGGGCTTACCTTTGGCGCACCTTCGGCACGGCCGTAGCGCGTGGACGCTGCACGTTGGGACATCTGACATTAATGGATAGTGGAGGGGGCGGAGCGTGGGAGGGTCCGCTGGGAGGCGGTCTCGGGGAGGTAGAGGCGGGCCAGGAGAGCTGACAACAACAACAAGATGGTGGCGGGCTGATTCAAAACGAAACCGGGGCACAGTCCGAGTCAAGCCTGAGCTATTACCACAAAGTTACACACCACTGGTGGGTCCGGCCAGAAGCGCTATGAAAACAAATGCCAGGCAGCTCACATGTAATTGTAAAATCTAATTGCGTGCAGAAGCGCTATGTCATTTAATATGTGCAGCAGGCAGCAGATAGTAAAGGAACCAGTTCTGTGCAGGAGCGCAGTATGCAGTCTATGCTAGCAGCGCTGTGATGAATCAAAATGAGCAGTTAACGATACCAGTACTCCTTCCAGGGCCAAGGGAGCGAGGGGAGCGACCGTGCAGGGCGAGTCCAGGCGGTCACCAAAAATATAGAACCAAAAATATAGAGAGCCACCCAGGGATAATGAAAACCACTTAAATCTGCCTTATACAATAAGGACATTGAAGAAAGAACGAAACAGGATTGTCAGGCTACTAAAGAAACCAGGGATAAAAGCAGAAAATCTGGGAAAATTAAAGTTATTGAATCAAAATCTGAAGAAACTAATATGGGGTGAGAAAAATCAGGCAAAACAAGCAACCTGGGCAAAAGTATTCCACGCTAGCAAGCAAAAGAACTCTAGAGACTTCTGCAAGATTATCAATAACCTTGCTAGACCTAACAAACAGGTAATCTCATCACCACTAACTGAGCAGGAATGGGAGATCTTTCTGAGGAGACACTTAAATCAGGACACTTCACAGTTAAGACCCCTAGAAAAGGGACATGGGTACAAAAAAGATAACTCTCCTTTTAAGGATACGCCAATAGTTATAGAAATAGAAGAGATAATCAAACTTATAAAAAAACAGAAAAACGGCGCTCCTGGACCAAATGGGATACCGTTTGCTCTCTTTAAAGAAAACCCAGAACTATGGGCGACCATATTAGAGAAACTATACACAGAAGTCATTAGAACTGGAACTATCCCTAAATTATGGCGAGGATCTCTAATAACTCGAATTTTTAAAAAAGGAGATTGGGCTCTTGCAGAAAACTACAGACTGATTACCAAGCTATTTGCAAGAATTTTGTTAACAAAACTATCCGAATGGGTGAGGGATACGAAGAAATTGCCCTTAAACCAAACAGGCTTTATTCAAGGCCTAGGAACAACAACAAACATAATGGTTCTTGCACTACTAATGGATAAATCAATGAGACTCAAACAACCCCTGTACCTATGTTTTATCGACTTTAAATCAGCATTTGATTGTGTCAAAAGAGACCTTCTGTGGAATAAACTGGAAAAAATGAATATCCCACGCCCCCTCCTCAAGCTGATTCGCCTTTTATATACAGAGACATG
This sequence comes from Lissotriton vulgaris, assembly GCF_964263255.1. Lineage (NCBI taxonomy): Eukaryota > Metazoa > Chordata > Amphibia > Caudata > Salamandridae > Lissotriton > Lissotriton vulgaris. Next base: position 208,104 of record NW_028244487.1, read on the forward strand.
GGTAAGCGTGAGGATGGGGGATGGACGAACGCTATCAAAGGAGATTCCAGCAAAGGAAGGCCTAAAACAAGGCTGTGTTTTAGCCCCCCTACTTTTTAATTTGTTTCTTGCGGACCTAACGGGAATATTGGATGACGAGAATGCGCATCCCCGAAACTAGCTGATAAGCGCCTTACGAATTTAATGTATGCGGATGACGTCAAACTATTGAGCCATACTAAAGTGGGACTGTAGCGTCTAATCAGGAGGACTCAAACATACTCGAAAGAGAATGGGATGGTCATAAACGAGACTAAAACAAAGATTATGGTAGTGACCAAAAACAACAAGAGAAGATATAAAAGTAAATGGATTATGGATACAAAGGAGCTGGAGCAAGTAGAGGTATATAAATACCTGGGTGTGCTATTTGATGCGAAGGGTAGCTATCAACTGCAAAAAAGTGAGACTCAAAGAAAAGTGAACTCACTAACTGCAGCATTTAGAACTGTGCAAAAGTCACTTCCCAGCCTAACATATGGTCCTCTGCTGAATGTAATTGCCGCAAAACTCCTACCGACCATAACATATGGCAGTGAAGTGATAATGGGCAAGGATAGCCAAACCCTGAACAAGATCATAACCAGAGCCTACCGAGCCATATTCCATTTACCAGCAAATGCATCCCCAGCCCAAGTAAGGCTGGAGTTTGGACTGACCAACCAGCAACATGCAAGGCAAGGCCACTTTATAAAAGTATGGAACCAAATAAAAAATGACCATCAAAACGAAATATCGCAACTCTTATGGAGAGAAATAAATAAGGACACAAATTCTACTGCGTGGATCTACCTAAGGGAAGCAATAAACGAATTTGCGATCACGCCAATATGGGAAAACAATATAATCAAGTCATTGTTCAAGAAAATAATTAATAAAACTGCAAACCATCTATCCATCTTAAACGATAAAGCTATCCTCACCAAAAGAAAACACGCATGGACGATAATTAATAGATATAAAAAGAAGGAAATCCAACAATACCTGGTAACACCATGGACAGAAAAAAAAAACAGGTCCTCCTTAAAGCCAGATGTGGAACTATGCCAGGCCTATGTCACCTTCCCCCGTGGGAGAGACCGAAAACTCAAAAGAAATGCAGACTGTGTAACAACGGTGAGGAAGATATGCTTCATCTTCTCTGTATCTGCCCTACGCTTTTACAGGAGAGGAAATCGTTACTAAAGTTTCCCTTCAAAGTACATGGCATAAGGACATGTAGACAGGCCTTGATCAATTGCATGAACTCGAACGACATTATTTTAAACGCTATCTTTGTAAAGTTTTTAATGATAGTCAAGAGCAAATTAGATGTAATGCGTATTGTAGATATTTAATTACTTACAAAATGACATTTTTTAGTGTTTTTTATTCGAGAACACAGTTTTTAGTTTTTGTCTGAGATGTGTAATATTGTAAGATTTTAAATAATCATCACAATAAACTATTTACTTTATTTACAACATCTAGGGCTATCAACAAAAAATTGGATTCCCAGTTGATGTCCTTTATCTTGCGTAAAAAGTCACTTGTATCGCTCACATATGATGGGAGAGCTTTCACGTGGTTTTGTAAGAAGAAATCCACATATTGGGACGTATGTTCTAGGCAACCATTTCTCGCTGAGATGATGGGCCGGCCCGGCGGATTCCTTAAATCTTTATGGATTTTGGGTAAAAAGTAAATCGTAGGTACCACAGGAAAATTATTTTTGAGAAATTTCAGTTCTTGTCCAGTAATAAGGCCTTCTGATTTCCAATTGGATATTTTTTTGTTAAAATCCGAGTACATAGTTTTAAGTTCAGTTGCCGTAAATCTTGTGTAACACTTTCTGTCGTTTAGTTGCTTGTGGGCTTCCTTGGTGTACATTTCTTTGGACATTAAAACAATGTTGCCCCCTTTGTCTGAGGCACGGATAATGACTTTTTTGTTCTTCTTTAATTTAGTCATCAGAGTGTTATACTCAGCCTTTTCCTTATTGTATTTCTTTTTGCCTCTATAGTTTTTGATATTAAGCTCCTTGAGATGATCTGTTACTTGCTCATGAAAGAGATCAATCGAATCTTTCAGCATGACTGGGTTAAAAGTTGATTTAGGTTTGAATTCTGTCAATGGGCCAAAGGTCAAATCCAATGATATGTTGGACTGCATATTAGATGCACTTGTTTGCTCACCTTGAGAACCTGATATATTAGTTGTTACATCCTCATCCCACAACTCCTGTATATCATTGATGAGATTTGCCGTTGTCTGTGTGTTGTTGCAAGTCTCCAAAGTTGCATTCACCATTGTTGATGCTGGATTAATGGGACTGCGATTTAGCATATGGAATTTCTTCAATTTTAATTTCCGAGAACTTTTAAATATATCAAGTCTAGTTTTTACATCGTTGAAATTCTGTGTTGGGCAATATGTTAGCCCCAAACTGAGTATTTCCATTTCTCTATTGTTGAGTGTCACATCCGATAGGTTTACAATTGTTTTGTTAGGTGTTGTGATGGTAGTCATTTCCCTTTTCTCCAACCTCATATTTTCTTGTAGGCTGTTCCTTTCTCGTTTTGCCTTCCTCCGTTGCCCACGTTTCCAGTTTTTCCCTGGGCGTAGTTTGTTCTTTGTGTTCTGGGGCGGAGGGTTTGCATCCTTTCTTCGCATAAAAAAGACAGCTCTTCATCAAGGGTGCGTTTGGGCATTGCCTGTCTTGCCAAACCTTCCTGCTCCGAATCACTATCTGGGACAGCGCTCAGGTCTGATTGTGAAGTGCCCGATGATGCTGCATCTGTTCGTAAGTTTTTGGATTTGGTTGTCATCACTTTTTTGTTATCCTTATTAGACCTATATACCTCATATTTTTCAGAGAATGTGAAAATGTGTCCCATTTCGTAATCCGTTTTGTCACGAAAGAACTTGTAGGTTTTACTTTCTTTATTTTATCTTCTTCTTTTTTCAATCTGGCAATCATTTCCTGACGCAATTTCTGTTTTTCCTCTTCTTGATCCATTGTATCAATTTCTTCATTTATTTTTGCAATTTCCTCCAGTAATGCTCCCCTTTCGATGTCAGCGTATTTTACTAGGATCTACATTAGGCGTTTAGAAGAGTCTAGATTGCATTCTGCCCACTCATGCATCATTAGAGGGTTGGGGGCCTCATAGCTCGGTGCAAGGAGAATGCGGAGTCTGCGTGGGACTCTTTCCACATCTAGGTACATTTGTAGAGAGCGTGATTCCCAACATTTGCCTTGTTCCGACCGGCTTTTCTTTTCCAACACTTTGAACTTCCCCTTTAATGTCATTTTAGTCTCTCTTGAGCCTGTATTAGTGGGGGTTACTTTATCCTGTATCACTCCATCCCCTCCAAACAATGCTGCTGCCAGCTCTCGTTCCTTCACTATGTCAGATGACATTGCACTATGATAGTCAGTTTAGCCTTAACAACCCAAGAAACTTGAGCAGTTCCCGGGTTACACGGCTTGCACACCTCTCACCCCTTGGACTGCCGCTTCACGATCACGTACCTGAGCTGGCGACGGGATTCACTGTATGGGTGAATGAGTGTGTATATGTGTATGTTAGTGAGTGAATGACTGTCTCACTAGTGTCTTTATCAGTAACTACATATGTTTTAATCTAGTATATGTGAATATTGATGTATATAAGTGAGTATATGTGAGAGTAAGAGTTTGTAAGAGTTCCTGTTTAAATAAGTATTTGTTTCTATAATGGATTATTTAAGACAATAAATATGTTTACATTTCAATAGAAGTAAGGTGGTAGTGTGTATATAGCTCTATATGCAAATAAATGGATGTTCAATAGTTTATTTGCATGTGTGAGTATGTGTGTGAGTAACTTTTGGATGACTGTCGGTGTGTAACAGGATGTGTATCACTAGATATGATGAGTGACTATATGTATGAGTGTGTATATTGAACTGTTTGTGAATGAGTAGATGTGTATATAGATGGTGGAATTACTGAATTGGTTGTTGTAACTGGTATAGGTATCTCCATTTTTAAAAAAAATGTAATTTCTATTTTTGAATATGTGTTTCAAGGGTTACATTACAGTGAAAGGAGGTCTGTCACTCTGTCACAAGGATGGTGTCATCAGTGATGTCATGAGTGATGTCACTGACCATGTCATGAGTGATGTATTATGTGACGTCATCAGCAGTGCATTGCACGCGCAAGTTATAGTGAGTCCAACTAACTATAACGTGGGAATTTCAATGGTTTTATGTCAGTAAAATTTCCAGCTAACTATAACTGGTGTGAAACCTATGGTTTTTTCAGTGAATTTAATAGGTTTTTTAAATGCAAATTCCTAACTATAACTGGTGTGAAACCTATGGTTTTTTCAGTGATTTAAAAGGTTTTTTAAATGCTAATTCCTAACTATAAGTCTCAGTTTATAAGTAAGACTGTTAGCGCTCTAGTTGTTCTTTAGAACACTCTGGGACATTCTGTCATTGGGCTATATTTGGGCTACATCTGGCTGATATTTGGGCTACATTTGGTTTTTTGTCTCTGGTGGCCATCTTTGGGCTACATTGGGCTACATTGGGCTACATTTGGGCTCTAACATATATATAGCCCAATGTAGCCCAATATATATTTTTTCAAAATTAATTTTTGTAAAAACCACTTGAGCATATATCTTGAGACATAGCAAAGGCACATCGGGCTACCAGTCCCTACAATTTTACCAAATTTTTTTTGTATATTGTTTTTTTTTTTTGCCTTGGAGCGCTCCCGGAAAGCATAATTATATGAAGCGCCCCGGGGCGCGCACCGGGGAGCGTCCCGTAAGCGCCATTATCGCGAACGAAAACATGATCGTGACCTATCGCGTAGCCGCGTCCGCGTGATACGCACGGCGTAAGCGCACCCGGAAGCACTCGAGCGAATACGATCGCGCAACGTAGGCGTCTGACGTGCTTACGCGACGCGCCCCTGGGTTCGCCCCGGGGCGCGCCCCGGGGCACGTAGCGTAAGCGTGTCGGGTCATGTGACCTGAAAATAACACTTTTCATTGGTTCATAACAGTTTTGGTTTCATAATGATGAAGCCCCTGGTCATGTGACCTGAAAATAACACTTTTCATTGGTGCAAAATATTTTTTTTTTTTAAAGGATGAAAGACCACACCTTTTTTCCTTATTCTGACTTTGTCCTTTGACTTAGGAAGACCTGTTTGTACCTCTCTATACCTTTTTGATCTTTATAATAGCTTCAGTAGCAGCAGCAGCTGGTGCATCTGCACCACCACCACAACCACCAAGAGGACCATCACAAGATATCATTGGTGGTCAACAAGAGGAGGATGAGGAGGGAACCCTACTAAAAAATATTCATTTGGAAACCACACGATGATTCGCCACATGCAGCGCAAGCATCCTATAAACTATTCTGCTGCAGAGATGAGGGAACTGGCCAGTAACCCTCCCCAATCCACAAGAACCACCTAAAAAAGAAAGCAACCCACTCCGTCGGCACCAGAGGAAAGTGAGACGATGCCTTGCATTCAGCCACGAATTGTAGATTTCCGAATTATCTGTAAATATTGTGGGAAGACCATCTCCTACGGAGAACAGAGCGTAAAGCTCATCGTCCTTGCTGGGGACAACCACAAATGCCCCAATCAACCCTAAATATTTCTTTTCTTTTTTTTTTTGCTCCAGTTGAGCCATTTTCAATTCCCTGTTTTTTCGTTTCTCCCCATGAAAAATACAAAAAAAATATAAAAGTGTTCAGAAAACCCGAAAAAAGTTTAAAATGTTCAAAAAACAATAAAAAAATATAAAACAAAAAAAGGAAGAAAAAAACCAGTTCTTTTTAGAACTACCTCCAATTTCTAAAAAAAGGCTAAATTTTTTTAAAACTCTATTATTAATTTTTCCCCATGGGACGCTCCCCGGTCCGCTCCCCGGTGCGTGTACCGGGAGCCCCCCCCACGCATATGTTCACATCTAACATGGGCTTCGATTGGAATTCATAGAGCATATTATCAAGGCCATTATCGCCGCTTTTTCGGCAGTTTCCTGCCGATAAAAGCGGCGATACTGTATCGCCTGTCCTTGATAATATGCCCCTAAATTCTTTATTGTGTAGTTAATTAAAACCATTACAATATTCCAAAAGCATAAAATATATTACCTTCACGCGCTATTATAAAAAACAGATATAAACAATTAATACCGCATTTAAAATTGGATTTCAATTTACAGGATAGGCTTTTTTTATGAAGCAAAAACCGCAAGCATTGCTACATTATAGTTTTGGCCTATATTATTCTTTCGTTAAATCACAATCAATGGTGTTTTGCTGTTTCCATGTGTGCTGTACAATGCAGCACACATGGAAACAGCACAAACTAGGAGAAATTAAACATTTCTTCTCATTTCGACAGGTTAAGGCCATGTTTTCCGTGGGGCAGCGCCAACATCAAGACCAGGGAAAAACTGGGACCACATTTATGAGGCCCCTTGTGCCGCATGAACGTCAGTTTTTGTGACGTTCAGTGGCACAGGAGCCTACTCCATTTTTACGATGCAGCACTAAGCCACTTTTTTGGCTTAATGCTGCCTCGTACATATCATTCCCTTTCACTAATTTTTCTGCATTAAAGGGGCATCCAATGGGAGTTGATGGGTCATTCCCAGCAACATCCATGGCTTTTCTACACTGCCCCAGATTTACGAGAAATAATCAATCTGAGGCAACCCTGAAAACTTACAGGGAGGAACAAAAAGAAGAAATATCTTTATTTCTCCTAAGTTTTCCTTCTTCCATGCGTGCGGCATTCGGGAGCACACCTAGAAAGAGGGAAACGTGTCTTGAGATTGTTTTAATCATCCCCCAACGCAGACACCCTTGCACCATAGCGCAAAGGTGCCTGCGTTAGCAGCCCATTGTGAACCAGCGCAGGGGAAAAGGACAGGAATGTGCTGTATCTAATGGATACAGTGTATTCCTGCCCTTTTCTTTAGCCATAGGGCAGTGCAGCAGGAAGGACTGCTGCAGACTTACAGCAAAACCTCATAAATGAGGCCCCTGGTCTTAACAGGGCACAACGAGGAGAAATGCTTTATTTCTCCTCACGTTTGCTGTTTCCATGTGTGCTGTATTGTGCAGCACACATAAAAACAGCAAAACACCTTGCATGATTGTTTATGTGCAGGAAGGTGTCCCCACCTGCACATAAACAATCATTTTAAATGCACACGGCAGCACCATTTAAGATTGCCATTTAAGATTGTTTATGTGCAGGAACAGACACCTTTCTACACATAAACAATAATTCCCCCCAACGCATGCACCATTGCACCATGCCGCAATAATAACTGCGTTGGCACTATGCAGCTGAAATTAGTGCCAGTGCAGGGGGAAATGCAAGGCTGCACCTACTGTTGTAAATACTGGTCAGCCGTGCGTTTCAGAAGTCGTGAAGCGTGATGTTAAGCCAGGAAGGCTAATGCCTTAACTTCTTAGTAAATATGCCGCAGCGTTAGGTCTTTGGTTTCAAGACTGTCCCGCTGCTGCTCTTTTGTTGTTTGGGGCTAAAAAGATTTTACCACCCGTTGGAGAGGGGAGTGGAGTTCAGGCGCAAGTCCATGCGCATCTCCCCCACCAGGACTCCATCTCCCAGGAGCCTCGCCATCCAACACACCTGCAGAGGGGCTGGAGCACCGCCCCCCTGCCTACGCTATAACACACCTCGCCACACCCGCTTCGCGGGTGCCACAGCGTTAGGTGTTTGGTTTCGAGACTGTCCCCCTGCTGCTCTTTTGTTGTTTGGGGCTAAAAAGATCTTACCGCCCGTTGGAGAGGGGAGTGGAGTGCAGACGCGAGTCCACGCGCATCTTCCCCAACAGGACTTCATCTCCCAGGAGCCTCGCCGTCCAACACAGCTGCAGAGGGGCTGGAGCACCTTCCCCTCTGCTGACTGTATAAATTGTGTGACCTTATCCGCTGTGCGGGAGCGCATGGGAGTGCGCCGGGAGAAGCCCGGGACAAGGACGGGACGTCTGTGGCCGTCCGGGGCTGGCCAAGGCTGGGCTGGGCCACCCCCTAATTTCTCCTCACTACTACTGCATCCCGTATTATCTCACAGTTTAGCTGTCTTGCGATTCTTTTTTAAAGTATAGTGTGTTTGCCTATGCCAATGACAACTCGTTTTTGTAAGGGCAAGGGGGTGGGGGGAGGATCTGTAAGAGGCACGATGGATCAGTTCATCACTAGAGCCTTCTCTGTTATCACCAAAGAAATTGCCATTACAGAGCGCCACCTCTCACTTGAGCCCCTTAACCGGAAGCGCTCTTCCTTAGGGCCCCTGGCATTGGCAGCATCCCCGGTCCATAAAGACGAGCTCCCTGGTGAAGCCCCTTCTGGTATAGATCAGCCAAGAACAGGAGCCATAAGGGCTGGCCTGGAGAGGCTTAACGCCCTAAAATTATGTAATCATCCGACTACGCAGCCAGCATTGGGGCCTGCTCTGTCCCTGTCCTTAGGGGGCCACGATCCTTATTAGTAATTTTACAACCCCAGAGGGACCCCCGGTGCAACTAGAGGCAGTGACCCCTAGAGGAGTTAGACCAGCACCTACTAAAAGGAAAAGAGTCATAAGCCATCAAAGGGTTGGTTACCTTAAACCTTCAAAGAAGTTCAAGGAAAAATGTTTTAAGGGCTGTGCGAAACCTACAGGGCCAGGGGGTCTCAATAAGCAGACCACTACTACTATGCAAGGGATCTTCCCGACTGGTGCCCAGGCGATATGTACCCCGAGAGGGCTGGAGATCGAAAACCCAAGGCCCATTCCCACTCTGGGCACTCCACCCCAGATGCCCCTCATAGCCCAAATCGAGAAAATAATGAGTTCTTGAGAGGGTGAAAGTTTTGACGGAGAGGCTGGACAGATTTGAGCAGGCCACTCTCGACAATTTCTTTTCACTCAAGTCTCTAATTAAATTACATACTAAAATCAGGGAGGGTGTGCCAGAGACAACTAAAGACCTCCAGGTGGATCTTACACCAGAGACAACTAAAGACCTCCAGGTGGATCTTACACTCACAGATCCGAGGGTTCCAATAGCGCCAGGGGAAGTCCCAGGGTCTAAAGCGTGTGCTAACACTGTTGCTCAAGGTGGACCTATTCACACCAATGACCAAATTAGCCTAAATTGTAACCCGGACAAAGGGACTAAAGGTCCCCGCCAAAGTCTGTCTGCCCAGGGCAAGGACATTACTACTACCATAGGAAGAAGAGGGGGTGAAAACTGCAATCAACCTATACCAATTCATATGCCCGCCCCAGCCAATAAGGGAAATATCGACCTTCCCCATATTAACCAACCGCCAGAGTGCCAGCCGTATGTAGTCGTGCTCACTGGGGTCCCACAGCGTAAGTCTGGCAACCAAGAATCGTATGACGAACTTAAAAATAAAACCATGTTTTGGCTAAATGAGAATAGACCTCTTCCTAGCTCACTTGTTTGTCAGGTTCTCCATGTTAGAAGGGTCAGCTGGGTCGGAAATAGGACTAAGGATACGACTGGAGATTGCATTCTGGTTAATTTCAGGGACGCTAGGGTTGCAAGGTATATCTGCAACCTATATTCTGGTTCAGGGAATTTAGGAATTGGCACACATGAACTTAGCTACTTCCAACCTCAATCAGCTTTCCTCTCGAACGCTAGTCACCAGTCCTGGGGTGGGAGGATAGCAGGTTCCACCCTTATGATTACTACACCCACATGTCCAATATGACATATGCAGGCCTAGGAGCAACCAGGATGGGATATGGCTTCTGACATGGTGCTTACCCCGCTGACAAGAGGCCAGTGTTCTGACCGACTTTTTTGGCCCTCTTTGGAGGGAGAATGATGGAAGATGCCTCCAGCCTATTACCCTTCTAGTACAGGGATTAGAACTATAAACAGGACTTATCCATAAGGCACAGTAGTGCATTTTCGTACCCTTTTCCTTAGATCAGGGCTTATAAACTTAAGTTAGGGGATAGATTCATTAGTATTAGTGATGATCCGTCCTTTTGCAAGAGTGTTAGTATACCTTCTATGGAGTTATGCTTATTTCGGGCCTTGTAGGCCTCAAACGGGAGAAACTCCATCTTGCTTTCTACCCGGCAGCTTGAGAGGCTTTCTAGGTCAAGTGTAATGTTTTAGTTTCGAAGTGTTGTTCGCTTGGAGAGAACCGGCTCAGGCTGGCCCTTATCAAAAGACTTTATTTTTCTCCACTCCGAAGACACAACTTCAGGCCGGCCGGCTGGGAACGTGTCCTTGGTACGGGGAGGTACAAGAATTTGGTGGGCGGCAGGTTACTGGCCGTAACTTTCCATGAAAGGACAAGCTTCCATATTAGCGAAAGTGTTAGGCAGTGAGTCAGTCAGTCCGTAGGCGGCAGCTAGCAGTTAGCATCTATGCCATTAATTATTTCCAGGCAGACAGTCGCCATTTTGAAGTCTGAGACAGATCATGAAACTGAGACTCTCTGAGAAAGACTGAAGGAGAAGGAGAAGTAGCGCAGAGCGATCAGAGACAGAGAGAGAGACAGCAGCTAATAACGAGAGAGGTTCCAGTGACTTGGAGGGAAGCAGAGGAGATCGAGCATAGCGGTGCAGACGTGTACTCGTGACTACTAAGGTGTGATTCGAGACGAGCCAAGGCACAGAGACGAGAAGGGAACCTAGATGACTGCCGAACCCCGACTTCACGTTAATAAGGTGACCTCCGCCCTTTCCCCTATAGTGTGCACGTTCTAACCTTTCACTTTTCTTTGCAGAATATATATTATCGTATAGTATTGTGTTTATAATCATTGTAATAAAATACCCCAGTTCTTAGTGAACCGACATGTGCCTTGTATTCTTGTTCAATCAGGGTAACCTGGTCTTCTAGTCAGACATTATTTGCATGAACGGATGTGAATCCCGGTCAGGTAAGAGGTGACTGAGCAATGAGGGAGAAGGGGAACGTTTGATGCCAAGAGCAGAAGGTACATATTTCAATTTGGAAAGCTGCACTAACTTTTATTATTCTAGTATTATCCTGAGTAGACAATGAGAGATCTCTTCCATAGGTGTTCATATGAAAGTGATCGTCGTTGGTACGCGGCGTTAATGAGAGCACCGGGAGGACACGGTGTGTAGATCCGCCGGATTGTGGATCGTATTGGAAGTAAGTGAGAGCACCGGGAGGACACGGTGTGTAGGTCCGCCAGATTGTGGACCGGATGAGAGAGAGAGAGCAGGCCCGTGTGTAGACACGCCGGATTGCGTGTCGAGTGAGCACTGAGAGTGATCATTGTGTAATGGTACATAATCAGACCTGCCCTAGGGTAGATTAGTCTGGGCCTAAGTGGCCGCGAGACTAGTTGGTATGAATAGGATATTGTAGAAAAAATCTATGCATGTTTATTGCTATTTTCCCCATCCTTAGGTACGAAATGTACATACATATATCTATACCCATTGTAAATACGTTCTAAGGAGGGAGGTGAGTACGTTCCGACTGGGTTAGAGGGGCTCCTAGGAGCTGATTCCATCTGGTCCGAAAATCCGGTCGTTACAGCCGCCAAATGGAGCAGACTTGTCTGGGCGTAGAGAGGTGACTGAGGTGTTTGAGTGCGGTGCACCAGATGGGAACAACTCTGTCTCTTGCCTGTCCCATCCAGAGAATATCTGTAGGCCTGTTGAGCTGGAGGCCAGGTCACTGGAGACTTGTGTTGGGTTTAGTATGGTTGCTACTCAGCCCCCATTTGAGCAATTAATTAAGAACAGTGACGTGAGAATCCTCAGCTGGAATATAGCGGGTATCTCCAGGAAATTAGATCTCCCAGATTGGAACACCTTTATTGAGTCTTTTGGGATATGTATCTTTCAGGAGACCTGGAGAATGGAGCCCTGCTACAAGGTTGCTTATACTATGTATTCTGTACCAGCAATCTCCCCTCTTTCAGGGAGAGGTCGCCCCTTAGGAGGCCTCCTCATATGGGTTAGCATTTCTCTGGGCTGTCACATCAGGCACATAAAAACTAAGGGGCATATTACCAAGCAGTAGCGATAATTATCGCTATTGCTTGGTTAGAGACAAAAATTTACCGCAGCGCTGCGGCGATTTTTACTGCAAATAAACCTTGGTATTACCAAGGTTTAACGCAAATGCAGTAAAAATCGCCGCAAAGCATGAATATCGCTGAAAAGTCAGCGATATTCATGCATTCGCGAGCTAATGCTCTTAGCCATGTTATCCACCTCCCATTGGATAACATGGCTAAGAACTGCTCAGGGCAGGTGTTAGCTTTTGGAGATATTCCCGCTTATCGCGAATATCTCCAAAAGTTGGTAATAGGAGATAGCGATGTTAGCGACTGTTTTCAGTCTCTAACATCTTGGCACGCCCACTTTGCATCTCATTAGTGATAAATATCACTGACATGCAAAGTGGGGCCCAAGATGGTCGCTATCTCCTACTAGCTGTCGCTAACTGGTGTTCGCAGCAGCTAGGTAATAGGGAGATAATTTTATCTCTGCTTTCTTGGCTTTTAAAGCCAAAAAAGCGGAGATAAACCCCCTTGATAATATGCCCCTAAATCCCCAGACATATTGAGATTATCAGTTAGGGGGCCCCGGAGAGGGCGTACTCTGGAGATATTTAACATTTACGCTAGGGGTACCAAAGGTGGCTCTCAATCCTCAACCAACTCTACGTTCGAAGAGGAACCTAGCCAGTGTAGTGAGAGCATGCATGTCCTGGTCGCAGGGGACTTCAATTGTACTTTTGAGCCCCTTGCGGCTGAAGACATTTTGGGTATTTCCGAAGAGGATGCAAGAAGGGGTATTCCTGCCCTAACAATCTCGCCTATAAAGAGGTGGTCCCAACGGGCCATCCAGCTTAACACCTTAACTTTGCAATTTGGCTTAAGGGCAGTGAATGGCAGATCAACATCGGACCCTTCCGGAGCCCATACGTTTAATAGGGTAGACCATTCCTCAAGGATAGATTACATCTTACTCGACTTTAAGCTCTGGAGCTTCATGCGTGACATGGAAGTTCTGCCTACCCTGGATAGCGACCATAACCCGCTATCTTTAATCTTGGACTCTTTTTGGTCGCTCACAAATGGTTTACAGCAACCATCTGTATTGCGAACAACCTCAGAAGTTCGCCCATCAAATGAAGGGAGGCGCCTTAAATGGTGTAAGGTTGCCCTGGATGAGGGGAAGGTTCAGAACATAGGGGCATTTATGGCAGAGGCCCTGGCAAGCTGGACACTACCATCTTGGATCCCCCAGAGGTATCCAGGCTCTTTTGTGATACCATTAATGCCCTGGGAAACCTATTTATAATACATAGCAGGGGTTCCCTTGCAAGGGAGCTCCAGAGACCCAAGTGCAATCCCGGTTGGTTTTCTAAGAAATGTTGGCAGACGAAAACTGCCCTTGTGAAAGCAGTCAAATTGAAGGGTCCAGAGTTGATCCGGGTTGCTAGGAAGGAATATAAGCTCTCCATTAGTAAGGCAAGGAGGGATTGGGATGACCAGTTCTGGTGTGACCTAAAGGAAGCTAGTGCGGGGAGGGACTCCAGTGGATTGTGGGATTTAGTAAGGACTAGGAACAGGCCCGACAGTACCCTCATAACGTGCAACATTATTGGGCAAACGTGGTTTGATCACTTTTCCCTTCTTTATACCACCCACCTGGACGACAGGCAGGGACAGATTAAACTACCATCAACGGGCCACACTGGGGAGAGTGAGGCCCACCCCTACACAGCTAAGGAAGTGGAAAATGTGATAAAATCTTTAGTACCAAATAAAGCAGCGCGTCCAGACGGGCTTCCGGGGGATTTGCTTCACCTTAATCACTAAGAATGGGGGAGGCTTATTTCATCCTTACTTAACGCTACCTATTATGGTGCGGCAATTCCAGACTCATGGAAGGGGGCAGAGGTCGTCCCAATCTTCAAAAAGGGGTGTTGGGACGACCCAGCAAATTACCGCCCTATAAGCCTAATAGATTCTACTCAGAAGGTAGCCGGAAAGGTGGTTCTTGGGAGAGTGCTTCAGTGGGTGGATGATAACAAAATCCTTTCGGATTTCCAAGAAGGCTTTAGGTCAAGCACCGAGACCATTGAGCAGGTTTTCAGATTGATGCTCATATACTGGAAGGTGGTCGTACTAGGCAAAGGCAGTCTTTATCTAGCTTTTATTGACCTAAAGACTGCCTTTGACCTGGTCCCCCGGGATCGTCTATGGGGGGTACTATTTGAATTAATGATGCCCGCATATATCTTGTCTTTACTGGTGAAATTGCATACTGGAAACTTTGCCCAGGTGAGGTGGGGCACCCAGGGCCAGAAGACTGCTAAAATTCCAATGAATAGGGGGGTCCGCCAGGGATGTGTCCTTGCTCCCATTCTGTTTTCACTTTAAGTGAACGGAGTGGTGGAGCACCTTTTGAAAAATCCATCTGACGCACCCTCCCAGGCAGGCAAGAGAATACCAACTCTCCTATTTGCTGATGATACCCTCCTCATCTCTAAGTCCCCACTGCCTGTGGGTTTACAGAGCCTTTTGGTTAGCTTCCAGTCTTTCTGCACCAGTATGGGGCTTAAAATCAATACCGACAAGACAAAATATCTGGCATTGAATCCCCCCAAAAGCTTGGACGCCCACCTATACTGAACCTTGTGCCCCTAGAAAGGGTCAAGGAATTTGACTACTTGGGCATCCGCCTATCTGATACCATGCAGTGGAGCCCTCATCTCCAGAAAATGTTGCTAAGCCACAAAAGGGTTGTGGGGGTACTTCTTAAAGAGCAGCGCTCGTCCTTATTTAAACCAATTGCCCCAGTGTTAGATATCTACAAGGCGAGAGGAGTTAGCGCAGCGCTTTATGGGGCAGAACTCTGGGGATCTAATAACATTGACCAACTATCCAGATCCGAGAACAAATTTCTGAAGGATTTGATGTCCCTCCCTCAGAGCACCCCGACCCTGCCCCTGCTCCTTGATATGGGCTGCGTTCAATTAAAGACCACGCACACCTCCGCCCGCTATTACAATGGGCTCGCCTGTGGAGTGTTCCTGAACTTGCTAGTTATGCGGATGGGTTGTCAGAAATATTGTTGATGCCTGGCTGGCCCAAAATAAGGTGACTCAAAAACGTTAAATCTTTGCTTGGTGAACTGGGGCTCGGGGATGCTTGGGTATCTAGATCTGCTCCCCCTAAAGCTGCCCTCAAGAATATTTTCTGGCGTTGGGTAGCCGGCAAAAGTAGCTCCAACCCCAAACAAAGCAGGACAACCATTGAGTTCCTTAGGATTAAGAACGTGGCTTTTTGTGAACCCTACCTTGACTTGATTTCAAAATCTTCTGATAGGGCTTTGTATTTTAAGTTTAGGGTGGGCTTGCTTCCAGTGGGCAAATTGACTGCTCGCTGGAATATTCCGGTGCAAACTTCACCCTTTTGTGTATTTTGTACGTCTAGAGTGGAGTCTGTTGCCTACTTCTTATTCGAATGCCCGGCCTATAAATCCCCGAGATCTAGGTGGTTAAAACCACTATGCAGGGAGCTAGGTACCAGACATTACATAGTCGCTTTGCGAATCTTGATGTCTGACACCCGGGCCCTTGTATGTGTGTGGCATGTCAAAATTCTTGAGATGGGCTTGGTCGATCAGATTCAAACGGCTTAACGATATTGTTTAATTGTGGTCATTTCATTTAGACCTTTTTATGTATTTTACTGAAATGTATACTATTTTAACTGATCAGTTGATGTATTTTACATGTTGTGGTTTTTAAACTGTTGTTTTATGTAACTCTTTTAAAGATAACTTTTATAGAAATAAAGCCAATTGACTGACTGACTGAGTAAATATGCTCCAGAGAAAGGGCTCTTAATGGCAGCATTTAGTGCACAATGAGGCACTTTCTCAGGCGTTATCTACCCCAGGGGCAGAGGTGGGCTCAATACCTGTACGATTTCAGCCAGCAGTGGGAGGTGGAGGGCCCTTTCGACCCTCTACTTATTGAGTTTATATTGTGATGTTATTGCATTGTATTTATGAAGCACTTACTACCCCTGTCGAGGCGTTGAATATATTGAAGTGTTAATTGAGGTACTGCTACTACAATGTTATGATATCACTTCTGTTATAGCATAGTAATGTTCAATTAGCCTGTTGGCTGCTTTGCACGTTCTGCAACAGTGCTTAACGTTCGAAGAAACGGGTGGGGCTGTGCCGGCCAACGGACGTGCGCAGCACCACCGAGGTAGTGCTCGCGACGACCGTTGGCCAACGGCAGCAGCCAACGGGTTAAGTGTATGTTGGCTAATTATTTTTATATAAGACGCCATTATGTTGTAGTATTAGATAGTTTTTTTTGTTGTTTTTTAATGTAGAGCAATTTTGACCTGAAGGTGTTGGAGTGCTTTACATGAGCACCAATTGTTTACGTTACACAAGGTTGCATTCATATATTTTTTTTATATGGGCCACAGTGACATTAAGTGATTTGCCCTGTAGGACGGTGAGTCAGGTCGAGACTTGAACATGGTTCCCCAGTTGCCACTTCTGCAGCTATGACCGTAACATGCTGTACGTGACAAGTGTTGCTATTACATCGATTCCCAACAGGGCCGACTGAGGTTTTTATACTTCCAAGGTCGTTAAATTAATTAAGATTCAAATGTACAGTATTAACTGTGGACCCAATTTCATCATCCTCTCCAGAGTCCAGTCTGTCAAAGAAAAGCAAAACGAGAAGTAGGAGAGGGAGAGAGACCCGTTCCTGGTGCCCCCTCATTCTTGCAGCTGACCGCCTGAATTCCCCACCACCTCCCACGTTTACTGCTCTAACAATTTTTATCTCAAGAGAAACAACACCACAGAGGCTGCCATCTTTCTCAAATATCTTGTAAATGCAGGCCACTGCAATAGCTTTGACCGTCACCACTAAGCTGCCACACCTATTCGCCCTCCTACCCAGGATGGCTGCCACAACCTGAGAGCATTAGACCCTGCCCCGCTGTCAGTATGTCTATGGTGCGCCGAGGAAGCGTTCAGCACTGCCTACAGATGAGACCTCAGAGCAACGTGGAAGATGCCATCAGCATGTAGTCAAGCAGGTTCATGCACCTGTTACAGAAACCTGTGGTTCGTATCGTGATTAGGACGACTTGCCCGGTCAAGCGGAAGTAGCAATCAAGCTGTGTGTACAAGTGAGGCAAAATGAAAACTTCCTAAACTCGAGGTCTGTGCTGGAGAAACATGCAGGGGAACCACGAGACCCTTACATAGACCGGTACTGCTGAAACTTGGGGGTATATTCTCAAGGACTTATTACCGAGTTAACAGCACTTTATTGCACCCAAACTGGTGATAAATGTATCACCCCATTCAAAAGTAGGTCTTAACAGCCCATTTCACCACTTTACCTGTGATAGCAGAAGCAAAAAACATCGCCGTAGATGACCCCCGCAACTATCACTAATGAAGTAGGCGTTCCTGTGCCCAAAGCCGTGACAACACCACTCTGCAACATTCTCAATGACTTCCAGATTGGCGATAAGAACCCAAAGGAGGCAATAAGGCGCGTTAGCAGCAGGAAACTAACACCTGCTCTGACCTGGTGTAAAGTCAGATGACAGCCTGCCCCACAAAAGGGAGCCCAGCCGAGAGCCCCACCTGAAGGGCAACAGCTGCAATGGAGCCAACGATCATGCAGCTGGGAGCCCCAACAGGGCCACAACACCCATAGCCACCACCACTAGGACCCCCCCGCCCCGGGCACCCACCACACTGGGCAAAGACATGCACATCAACTACACAAAACATGTACCAAATAATCAGCCTGTTGTCACACAATCACATTTGGTGACATGCATGTGTCGTCATAAAAATGAGCATCACACATTCACCTTCGAATTAACAATCGACTTTTTATTAAAAAAAACATAGAAGAGAAATGAAGATACATGGCGTCTCTCCTTGGGACAAACTGTAGGTCACAGCCTGCAAAACAAAAATCCAGATGAGAAGGTGTGTCTTGCACTCATCAAAGGACAGAGAGAGAGTGAAGGAGAGAGAGAGATACAGAGAGAGAGAGAAAGAGAGGGAGAGTGAGACAAAGACGGAAAGAGAGCAGGAGAGAGAGAAAGACAGACAGAGAGGGGGAGAGAGAGAAAGATGGACAGAGAGGGGGAGCGAGAGAAAGATGGACAGAGAGGGAAAGCGAAAGAAAGACGGACAGAGAGGGGGAGAGAGACACAGATAACAGAAGGGATGGACAGGGAGCGAGAGTGCCGACACTGCGCACCAAGGCCTCACTGCTCACCTGCTGACACCGGTGTGTCTCTAACCACATACAAGTATGTAGTGCAGTTCACCAGATCCCACATCTGAAATAGATCCGTCATCTGAAACAGAGTCCAGTAACATGAATGGCAAAGTACATACAATTTCACATGACATCATCGCCTGTCCGCCCCTTCGCACACAGGCAGATGCACCCCAGCCCCTCCCGCCACCCACCGGTGCATGCCCGCCCCTGCGCACCCAGGCAGATGCACCCTAGCACCTCCCACCGCCCAGCGGTGCATGTCCGCCCCTGCGCACCAAGGCCTCACTGCTCACCTTCTGCCACTGGCATGTCATAATGAGAGCCAATGTGCCGATGCAAGCCCCAAGCCCGGGGTCCTCGGACATGGCATTCTTCACATCATGCAGCCCGCTCGACAGGCCACCGGGTCTCACATTTGTTTATCGGTCTTGATTTTGCCATGGCAGAGGATATACCAGTGCACCCGGCATCATCCCAGGCTGCAAATCTGCTCAGCCCTTGAGGTGCTACTAACTCTGTGATCCAGGAGGCAACGCCACGTGGCGGTAGGCCTGCGCTGCCCGCTTGCTCTGGTCTGCACTGCGATCCAGCAGGGTACACAAATCCTGAGCAGTCCGGACCGCCGGGACGGGGCATCATTGCAGGCTGCACACCCACTCAGCACTTAAGGTGCCCCTACCTCAGTGCACCGCGAGTCACCGTCCCATGGCGGTGTGCCTGTGCCGGCCGCAGAGTATCCGGTGCCACCATTTCTGTGCCCCGTAAGTCATGGATCCTGTATGATTCGGTATCGTGGAGCGGACGCCATCATTTCACCTCCAAGCCGGGGGAATGTGATGTTGCAGGGCCCTGGGCCCTCAGGCCTACATGAACACCACAAGTCAAGTCAAGTCAAGTCAGAGAATTTATATAGCGCACTACATACCCAGAGGGTCTCAAGGCGCTTAGGGAGGGGAGGAGGATTACTTGTCAAATATCCACGTTTTAAGTTGCTTTCTGAATGCTAGGTGGTTCTGGGTAAGGCGAAGGTAAGTGGGGAGTGAGTTCCATGTTTTAGCAGCCAGGTATGAGAAGGATCTGCCTCCCATGGTGGTCTTGATGATGTGAGGTACAGTGGCGAGGGCTTGGCTGGAGGAGCGTAGTTGGCGGGAGGGGGTGTAGAAGGACAGTCGTGAGTTGAGGCATTCTGGTCCGATGCCGTAGAGTGATTTGTGAGCGTGGGTTAGCAGTCGGAAAGTGATCCTCTTATTGACGGGTAGCCAGTGGAGGTCTTTCAGGTGGCCAGAGATGTGTTCGTTGCGCGGGATGTCTAATATGATCCTGGCTGAGGCGTTTTGGATTCGTTGGCGTTTCTTCTGGAGTTTAGCGGTAGTACCTGCGTAGAGGGTGTTTCCGTAGTCCAGTCGGCTCGTGACCAGAGCATGGGTGACTGTTTTTCTGGTTTCGGTGGGGATCCAGCGAAATGTTTTTTTGAGCATGCAGAGAATGTTGAAGCAGGATGAGGATACGGTGCTGACTTGTCTGTTCATTGAGAGTGAAGAGTCCAGGATAACGCCTAGGTTCCGTGCGTGGTCTGTCGGGATGGGTGCTTTTCCAAGGGCTTCCGGCCACCAAGAGTCGTCCCATGCAGAGGGGGATGTACCTAAAATGAGGACTTCTGTTTTATCTGAGTTCAGTTTCAGACGGCTGTGTTTCATCCATTCCGCAACTTCTTTCATTCCTTCGTGTAGGTTAGTTTTGGCGGTGCTGGGGTCATTGGTGAGAGAAAGGATCAGTTGAGTGTCATCCGCGTAAGAGATGATGTTGAGGTTGTGTTGGCGGGCGATGGCCGCGAGGGGGCTCATGTATACGTTGAAAAGGGTGGGGCTGAGTGAAGATCCTTGTGGTACGCCGCAGATGACTTCAGTGGCCTCTGACTTGAATGGTGGGAGGCGGACTTTCTGGGTTCTTCCGGAGAGGAACGAGGTGATCCATTCCAGTACTTTTCCTTGTATTCCGATGTTTCTGAGGCGTTGTAAAAGGGTGTTGTGGCAGACTGTGTCGAAGGCTGCAGAGAGGTCGAGGAGGATGAGGGCGACTGTGTCTCCATTGTCCAGTAGAGTTCGAATGTCGTCTGTTGCTGCGGTGAGGGCGGTTTCAGTGCTGTGTTTTGCTCTGAAGCCGGACTGTGAGGAGTCGAGGGATTTGTTGGCTTCGAGGAAAGCGGCGAGCTGGTTGTTGACAGCTTTCTCGATTACTTTGGCCGGGAATGGAAGGAGCGAGATGGGGCGGTAATTTTTGAGTTCGGTGGGGTCCGCTGTGGGTTTTTTCCCAGAGAGAGGTTGGAAATGGCGCCGAGCACATGCGCCCCACCCTTTTTATTGACAGGGTCACATGTCCTGTGACCCGTGAGCTGGATGGGTGTGGTGTGGGTGTATACCAGCCGTGAGAGAGCGGCTGTGGCATGCTGACAACTAGACCTATGATCAGCAGATTACTACAGGGTAGACCTGGGACATGTAGCGTATGCCAGCCCAGTGTAAGTGTTTGAACCATGACCCTGAGGCTCTGGGCGTGGTTCCGTACGGGCCTGGACAAGGAAGTACCTAATGCGTGTGTCCCTGTTGTTGTGTCTGTGCCACCCGGACCGCATTCTGCAATGTGTCACCCTGTGACCCAAGTCCAATGACATGAGCAACATGGACGTAAGAGGATTTGACTGACCCTAAATTCATCCATACTTACGCACTTGAAAGACCATAGACATGACACATCTGTGTGATTAGGAATGTTTAATGCACATTCAGTTGAGTGTTGCATCTGAAGCAGTTTAAGGCCGTGCAAACCCCACATGACGATGTTGGCCCGTGGAGGGCTAGCCAGCGTCCTTCAGGGAATGACAAGTCCAAAGGAAGGGGAAGAATTCAGTCCGCAGTCTGATTGCTGTGTCATTGGCGATCAAACAGAATATGGCAGTCCATGTCGAGGTCCAAGGTGAGTGTCGCAGAGTGCATCGGGGGACAGTGGAAGGTGAAGATGCAGAGGGCAGAACCAAGCAGAAACAGGCCATATGACGGAGAAGACTGCTACTGCGTCTTTCATACCTCGAAGGCAGATTCATCCACATCTTCGTCCTCTGCTGTTTCATGTGCCTCACATGTGGGTGGCGGTGTTCTGTCTCCTACACTGTGTGGCAGTGATGCCTCAGGGCTGGAGGTGGAATGTCTGCCGCACTGTGTGGCAATGACACTTCAGGGTGCGGAGATGTGGATGTAGTGGTAGCAGCAGCATGCATCAGCACCAGGCCTTTTGGCAGCGGTGCCATGAGGATGGTTTTGAGGTCATTGAGGAACCCGGCTGCCACTCGCTGGTGTGCAGTCGTGGCAGATGCTCTTTCCACCTTCGTACGCTCCATGGTCTCCATTAACCTCCACATGTCAGGGCTCCAGTGATGTCAGCCATGGTCAATTGGAGAGCATGTAGCGGACTGTGGTTGTCCATTAGGGACCGTGAGTGGTCCCTAATGGTACTTAGACACCCACTTAAGGCATCTAGTGTGTCTGCCATGCTGTCGAAGCCCACCTGCATCTGGTCAGCTAGCTGCTCCTGGCACCCCAAAACACGGCATTGGATGGCCATGTGTTCTTCGTGGGGGTCCTGGGAGGCAGCAGTGGTTGTGGGTGCTGCCTGCTGTGTGGTCTTTGCAGGGATGGGGTCTCCTCGTAGCAGCTGGGCTGACCAGCTTCTGAAAATGGGCTGCGTAGGCTCTCCACGAGCTGTTGGAGGGCGTTGGAGTCGAAGCTGTGGTGGTCCTCTTCATCATCAGAGAAGAGAGGGTCGGGCTGCTCTGCAGGAGGTGTTGATTCTCCCTCTGCAATGTGAAGGGGAGATGCAGTTTAACAATGTGTCCCCACTGATGACTGTGGACACCAGTTCCTCCATATCGTCCAGCTCCTTCTGTGGCGCAGGACTCCCACCTCCAGTCTGCATTGCTGCTTTCCGGTTGTTGGCGAGTTTCAACTTGGTTTTGCACTTGACCTCATTCCAGCGCCTCTTGACCTCTTCCATTGTCCTCTTCAGCACTCCCACTGCATTTATCTTGTCCACGATGGACTGCCATAGTCCATTTTTGGTTGCCAATGGCACAGTGGAGGTAACGAGCAGTTGTTGATGGTGTTCTACCACCTCCGTTATCAGGATCCTGTTTTCCTGCAAACTCAACCGCTTCTTCCTACTCTTCTTCTCCTTGGTCTTCCCTGACCCCGAGGTCCCAGGCAGGTCCTTAGGGGGGCTTGTGGGGTTCTGGTTCTCCTCCCTACTTGCTCCGGCAACATCCATTCTGCTTCGCTGTTGTTTGGCATTTGTTTGTATGTTTTTTTCTACTTTTATAGTGATTTTTCCCATCTGACACATGTAAATTGCAGGCCTGTTGCTGGTTTTTGCTGATTTTTGTATTGCAATAGGCCTCATTGCAGCTTTTTTGAGGTTTATGTTTCACATTTTTGCGGTGTGGCATTGATTTTAACGTGGTCATTTGATGCGTTTTCTGAAGACTATCGTACGGTACTGCCATGTTGTGAATGCTTGGTTAACACAGCTTAATTTTTCCGTGATAAACTGCGATGTTGACGGTTGCGTTAAGGTACTTTTGCAATGGTTATCACACGTTCTTGAGAATATCCCCTTTGGAGCGGTGCGTGTCACTGACTCTGCCCCAGCGCTATTGGGCTCCCTCAGAGACTTTGCCCTGCTCCGTAATACATAATTTTGTCTGATTACCTACTAGCCGCGCCGGTGCATTACTATGAATCTCCAATACTTCAAAATAGCTATCGCGTAAATAAACATTTTCAAACTGCTTTCGAATAGGATAGCCTATTTTATTAAGGTTATTATTTCAAGACCAAATTTAAATATATCCGATACTAAACACTGTGGCCCTCATTTATGAGGCTGTGCGTCACTTTTACGCCGCCGGTGCGTCACTTTTGTAACGCACCAGTGACGTAAAAAATGCGCCTTGCCCTGCTCCGTAATACGTAATTTTGTCTGAATTACCTACTAGCCGAGCCGGTGCATTACTATGAATCTCCAATACTTCAAAATAGCTATCGCGTAAATAAACATTTTCAAACTGCTTTCGAATAGGATAGCCTATTTTATTAAGGTTATTATTTCAAGACCAAATTTAAATATATCCGATACTAAACACTGTGGCCCTCATTTATAAGGCTGTGCGTCACTTTTACGCCGCCGGTGCGTCACTTTTTGTGACGCACCAGTGACGTAAAAAATGCGCCTTGTTGCGCCATATTTACAAAGTGACGCATCTAGGTAGATGCATCACTTTGTAAACCCCTGCGCCACATTATACTTGCGCCAGGTATAATGTATGCAAGGGGGGTATTTTGACGCAAGAAAGGGTAGTAGAAGTGACACAGTCAAATCTGTAAGATTTCACTGCGCCACTTCTAGGATGCAAATGCGTCAATATCTTACGCCTGCCTCACAGCAGGCGTAAGACTGATGCAGGCCCTTTCACATGGGGCTTGCCCCATGTGAAAGGACACATTGCTGGAGTTGCGTCACTTTTGTGACACACTCCAGCAATGCGTCACTTTTGCGCCATACAGGTACGTGAGAAATACTGATGTATCTGTAACTCCTTGCGCAATGAATAGTGACGCATCGCTGTTTTCATGCAGCGATGCATCACTTTTCATATATGAGGGCCTGTAAGTGTTAACTATTGAACGTTTTAATGTGTTGTATTAAGGTTAAAAAATACATATTCTCTGGATAAGAATTTTGCTTCTACAATGACATCGTGGGTCTTCGGCATCGTAGTGTATTGTAACACCAGGAGGATCTCTTTTTAGGTCACTAGTTTGTACAGCACCTATCTACACTCTTATATATTTGAGGCGCTATCACCTTCTTCTAACAGGGCGTGCTGGTGCATGCATGAATGGGGTGTTTATTGGTAATACTCAAATTACGATGTATGTTATGGGAATAAATACACATTAGACTGAATATTATTGGCCTAATTACATTGCAGGTCAGACTGCAATTGTCTGCTTATGGGTTGCAGTCTGACCGGCATCTAAAGCTGCGGTCCAACCGATGCATTACAATGCATGTGGTCAGAAGCAGTAATCAGAGGAACCAACCGATGCTTTGTTGGTCAGTCAGAAACTCACCCTAACCATTAAGGACGGCGTTTCCGCCAGCGGGATTATGATGTCAGTTTCCGACAGCCATTCCATGTCTGCTTTTCTGACATGGAATGGCTGTCGAACAGCAACATTGGGGGCCCCTAGCAGGGCCCCCTTCCCTCCACGGCCTCCACTTTTGGGCCTGCTGTGCACCTGAACATCCCTGCACCATGTGGCAGGCAGCATCGGGTGCCTGCCACACGGTGCAGGGAGGTTTACAAACTTCCATTTCTCAATGGGAGTTTGTGTTGCAGGGGGTTTCTGCCTGCTGCACAAGTTCTCATAGAGAAATGGAACAGCACTATGGGGGATTTTCTCAAGAACATGCGATAATCAAATGCCAAAATCGGTTAAAGCACTGTTTCATATCGCCGTCTATCGCGGGAAAACAACTCTGTGTTAACGTCCTTTTTCCAACACGGCGGTAATATGCAATAGTTTCCTGATAACGCGTCAAATGTCCACGATAAAGTCACCGGGACGGCGATAAAAATCTAAACCCCCAACGTGAAAAAAGTTGCAATGGGCCCAACTGCGATAATGTCTGCCAGGCCTGCAATTCACACACGTCAGGCGGGCAAACTCACCATAAAAGTAGAAAGAAAAACACAAACAAAATCAAAACAACTGCGAAGCACAATGGAGGTAGCCCGAGCAAGTACAGAGGATAACCAGAACCCCACAAGCCCCACAGAGGACCAGCCTGGGACCTGGGGTCAGGGAAGAGCAAGGACAAGAAGAAGAGGAAGACATGGTTCAGTCTGCAGGAAAACATGATCCTGATAATGGAGGTGATAGAACACCATCAACTACGGTTCTGTACTGTTCTGCGCTGCCTCGCTGGTTGTCCGGGGTTGGGGGTGGTCCTGGGGGTGGTGGCGGTGGGTGTTGTGGCCCTTGGGGTCTCCATGTTCCATGATCATTGGCTCCATGGCATCTGTTCGTCTTCAGATGTGGCTCTGGGCCGGGCTCCCATTCATACTGCAGGTAGTCGTCCTGCTTAACACCAGTAAAAGGCAGGTGTTAAATCCCTGCTGTTAACGTGCCTTATTGGTTGTTTTGGTATCCTATCGCCTATCTGGCTGGTCGGTGAGAATGTTGCGAAGTGGTGTTGTTGCGGCTCTTCGCATGGGAACGCCTACTTTGCATATCATTAACATTAGTTGTCGGTGTCATCTGTGGCAATGTTTTTTGCGGCTGCTATCGCAGGAAAACTATTGATATCGGCTGTTTGCACCAGCTTGAGAATATGACGATACATTTATCGCCACTTTGGCTGCGCTAAAGTGCTGATAACCCGGCAATAAGTCCTTGAGAATATGCCCCTATGTGCAGTTGTATCGCAATAAGTGTTCGGAACCACTGACCTATGGTCAAGGGGTTGCCTCGACCAAACAGTGTCGGTTGGAGGCAAGTCTGGCTGACATCGTTGTGAGGGTCTTTGCGGCATTATCAAGCCAGAGTAACACATCCACACAAAAATGAAACTAGTGCTATAAAGTCAAGAAATGTCTTGAGACAAAAAGTGTACACATTCAGCAAATCCGAAACAAAATACAATTTGTCAACAATTGATAGTTCTAACTTGTGTCAAAGCACAGTAACACAACTTACACTGTTCCTCACACTTTCTAGAGTACAATAGTTATGTGAAACACAATTTTGCACTCTGCAGGAACAAGCCTCCATGGGCATACTCCCTATAAAAAGCAACGCAAAGCTTATAGGTTTGGTGTTGAGGTGAAAATACAGTCTATCACGAATGCATTGCATGTACAAAGGCAGTGAAGCACATTAATTACAGGCCTATTGCCTTTGCCAATGCTGGGAAAAATTTTGCAAAAATTATTGCTTTCTGTTTACCTCACATATAGGAAATACTGGGGGGCATATTATCAAGGGGGTTTATCTCCGCTTTTTTGGCTTTAAAAGCCAAGAAAGAGGAGATAAAATTATCTCCCTATTACCTAGATGTCGCTTACACCAGTTAGCGACAGCTAGTAGGAGATAGCGACCATCTTGGGCCCCGCTTTGCATGTCAGTGATATTTATCACTAATGACATGCTAAGTGGGCGTGCCAAGATGTTAGCGACTGGAAACAGTCGCTAACATCGCTATTTCCTATTACCAACTTTTGGAGATATTCGCGCTAAGCGCGAATATCTCCAAAAGCTAACACCTGCCCTGAGCAGTTCTTAGCCATGTTATCCAATGGGAGGTGGATAACATGGCTAAGAGCATTAGCTCGGTAATGCATGAATATCGCTGACTTTTCAGCGATATTCATGCATTGCGGCCGTTTTTTATCGCATTTGCGATAAACCTTGGTAATACCAAGGTTTATTTGCGATAAAAATCGCCGCAGGTCAGCGGTAATTTTTTGTCTCTAACCAAGCAATAGCGATAATTATCGCTATTGCTTGGTAATATGCCCCTGAGTTTACTGGGAGGAATACTGTAATGATGGTGCATTTTTCAGAAGTAAAATAGTCCCTCATGCATCCCAATGGAAGCACTTCCTGGCAGGGTGAAATGATACACTAAACAGCCAATGACATGAAGTGAGAGGGCTTTTCTGCACTGGGCGGAGCAAAAAAACATTATGCATACGTTAAATAATTAGTAACAGTAGATTGTTCAGAGTGCTGCACTGTCAAGCCAGATTAAAAAAAAGGATGAACCTCGGTCGATTATGTTCTAAATCTTGTCTTCAGTTATTGGTTTACCTTGTGGTCACAGTCTGCCACTTTTGGTAGCATATCACTCCTTTCAGAAGCAGTCCTACAGAACACTATTAGATGTGAGAAAGCTAACAGATTTATAAGGAGAGCTCAGTCAGACCTACCTGATGGATCTGTCCTGGACCCACGAGCCAGCAGCACAGGCAGAGCCTTTGAAAGACCTATCATGTCTCCTTAGCACATTTCTCTTTCTTTTTCTGTATTTTATTAAATTGAAAATTCTATGTAATGTGAAACATGCACAATTAATCCATTTTCTATTCCTGTTCATACAGAGTTGTTATTTCTCCTTCATTATGCAGTGATGAGTTTTCATTTTTTTTATTTTACCAAGCTGTATTATGCCAGGGTGTTAAGGGCAGTGGTCTGGTTTGGCTGTAGCACGTCCCTCTGTTGGGTCCCAGTGGGGAGTTAGATTTTTGGTCTGAACCAGGCTCAAGCCTCTATTGGCTAGCTCACCTTTGAGTGGCATGGTAGATTCATGGGGGCATATATACAAGGACTGGCGATAACTACTGCTAACTCTAGTTAGCGGCAGTTTTCTTACCACTGTGTACCGCTGAAAACTATTAACCTGCTAGCGACGTATTTACGAGATGTTGTTTTGGGCGATAGCTTTAGGTATCAGCGGTGGAAACTGCTGGTAACATTAGCATGACGGCGATAGGAATTCCAGCGTTACCGGGTGAAAACTAATGAAAGGCCGATTAGCGGCAAAAAAACACACGTTAGTCAGCCCAACGTGAGTTTTATTTGCCTCTATAGCCCAAAATAGCCTATCAGTCGATCTCCAATGAAAAATAGGCAAAAAAACAATGGAATGCAGAATGGAGCAGCCAAGTGCAGCACAGATTAACAACCCTCTCCATCCCCCCAACATCCAGGATGACCAGCCAGAGCCCCAGGGGAAGAGGAAATGCAGGGCTACATACCTGAAAAGAGGCGCATTGCAGGGCAACACCAGAGATGCATCACTTCTCATTGCGCACTCTTCGCAACGCCAAGGCATCCAAAGCCTTGAAAGTGCGGACAGTCCCTGGGGCCTGGAGGCCTCGCTGGTCCCGCGTCTGGAGCCTGGATGGCTCGCTGGTCCTGCATCTGGAGACTGGATGCCTTGCTGGTCCTGCCTCTCTAACCTTGATGCCTCGCTGGTCCTGCGTCTGGAGACTCTATGCCTCGCTGGACCTGCATCTGGAGCCTGGAGTGGGATGCGAGGTGCTGTGGATTTGATGAGCCATGGCGGTAGAAATTGAGGCGTGGCGATCGCCCTTACCTGGAGGTGAAGTCTGGCTTTGCGCACAGAGACAAGTTGCTGACCTGTGTGAGAAGACCGCCTTGAGACCCTTGGAGCTATGAATGGTAGAGGTGCTCCTGCGCACCAACATTGGGTGAGTCTGCATTGCATACTACGATCCACCACTACATCAGGGTGCACGGAGGGGATTAACAACGGTGGGCGGCGCCTCTCTGCATCACAGGCCGGATGAATTTGCCCTGCCCAGGCGCTGTTGAGGGTGCGGCCCCTGAGTTGCACTGAACTTATGTGGCGGGGGCGCTGCAACTTCACTCCTATGGGGGCCCTGCTGCATCACCTGCATCAGGAGGTTCCCCAGCGGACTTGACGGCAACTGCTGTAACCAGGCTTGTGAAATCCCACCTGGCTAAGGGTCCTGCTGGCTGAGTCACAGATTTGTAGAGAGTGCAGCTGATTGTGCCACATGTGTCAATGTCCAGGTAAGAAGAAGGGGGAACGTGTAGCAGAGGAGGACCTGGGGTCGAGTCCCCCAGGCGCAGCACCTGGTGTGAAGCGCCCCCAATGGCGGCTTATCCACAATGATGGAAGAGCATCACTCCACTGCTTTCAAGCAGGCTCAGGGGAACAGGAGCTTTGAAGGCACATGACCCGGCCTCGAGGTAAGATGTCTTGCATTTAAATATTTACAACATCCACTCACACACAGCCCCCCAAGTCCCAACCCATCCAGTGTCCTTTCCTTTCCGGTGTATCCCACCTCCCAACTGTCCAGTCCCCACCGCAGCACTTCTCTACGGCAGGCGCTGGTGTGCCAAAAGTATATATGATGTTACAACCCATACCATTACATCGCATTCCATTACAATGCATTCTAATACTACGCATATTGAAAAAGTAGATAAAGTCCTGGATAGTGAGTGCAACCCTAAAACTAACCATTGCACCCAAAAACACACCCTGGACCTTAAAATTCATCTTTGACCCCCAAAACACACCCCACATTTCATATTTTACTGAATAATACCCCCCAAATGTCATCTCTGACCCCCAAAACCCATACCCACCCATGAACGTAAAAAACACCATTACTAACCTCACAATGCGTTTGAATGGAATGCAATGTAAAGGCCCCTATGCTGTTGTAGTTGCGTTGTAAAGGCATAAGATGTAATGCCTGTGTTGTAATGGCCGTCTCCAGTGCCAAAAGCAAACCATAGACAAGCCCATCTGTGTCCGTCTGCCCTGAACCGCGCTCAGCATCAAGGCCCCTTCCGCTCGGACACTCCACAGCTACAATGCCAGCACCATCCTTGCCATCAACCCTAGACGCCACATCGCCTGCCAGGACTAACCTTCACTGATGGCTACTAAATCACCCGGAAGAACCACCCCCACTGTCCAGGAGGAGGCATTGCCATCACCTACAGAAGCACACTCCGACTGACCATGCACTCTAATGACCCAACAGTAGCCATGGAACACCTCAACTTTCAGATCCGGACCAACCCCAAACCCATCCTCTGCGGCACCCTCATCTGCAGGCCCCCGGGCCATGGACCCCCATTCTCCGATATCATTGTAGACCTCAATGCACCCCAGGCTCTCCCATACCCTGATGACATTCTACTTGGTGAACTCTACTTCCACCTGGACAACCCCGCGACTAGAACACCACCCCTTCCTGGGGAAGCTCGCCAACATCAGACTCAAAGAGCTAGTCACCGCAGCAAGTCACATAGCAGGACATATGGTCGAGCACATCTCCTCTGCCAGCGGGAACTTCAACTAGAGCCACATCACAAGACTCTCCTGGGCCGACCATCATTGTATACACCACGTCTTCACCACGCCCATCATACACCACCACCATTATCGCCCCCCCTCACAGCTGGATCAAGGCCACCGAAGAAATTCTCATCAACTCCCTCAGCTCCACCACTCTACCAATGCTTACAGGCAATAACACCGCAGCGTCCAACCATCACTGATGTATCTCCAACTGCGCAGACACCCTGGCAGCTCTCAAGAAAAGACCAGGCAAAATATAGCACCACGTTGCGCCGTATTTGCAAAGTGACGCATGTAGGCATATGCGTGACCTTGTGAAGCCATGTGCCACATCATACCTGCATCAGGTATGATGTATGCAGGGTGTGCGTTCTCACACGACAAGGCCTCATAGGAGTGGCACAGTGGAATCCATCAGATTTCACAGCAACAATTGTAGGACAGCACTGCGTCAGTACCTTATGCCTGCCTGACGACAGGGGTAAGGGTGATGCAGTGCCACATGGATAAGCTGGCCCCATGCTTTGCTGGTGTTGCATCATGCTTGTGACAGAACTGCAGCAATGCATGATGTTAGCACGGACAGAGACGTCAGGATTCCGAACGTATCTGTCATTACTTGCGTCATGGAGCACTGTCCAGTGAATACAGCGCATCCATGGTGTCGCAAGAAGAGCGTTGTAAAAAGTGTTGCAACACTGTCTTGTTGCAGTGCTTCAACAGTTTTCATGACTGAGGCCCAGGAATGCGCACTATCTTATTGATGGTGCGCATTCCTGCCCTGTAGTTTTGTCTCAGGGCAGCCCCGCAACATTGCTTGCAGCGCTGTCCAGCAACAAACCCTGCTGAAATGAGGCCCCAAGTGTTATCTCCATTTTTAAGACCAGCTATTTCTGGTCTTAAAAAACTGCCTCTAACTGCAGTTAGAGGCTGTTTTCTGGTCCTTCTACCTTCAAGAATTCCCTTGTAAATATCGCGAAGTGGGGTTAACAGCCGTTTTTGCACGGGAACGCCTCCCTTGCATGTTATTATCACTAAAAAAAATTGACGATCTTTTCTATCGCGTTTTTGCTGGAAACCTGCAGCTAACAGAGGTTAGCGACAGCTTGTACATATGGCAATGAAAATATTGTGGCCGAACTATAGGAAAAGTGCTGCTAAGGCGGCGTTAACTCCTTGTGCATATGCCCCATAGTTCTGTCTCTCTAGAAGGTACATTAGGATTGAAGACATCAGAGCTTAAAAGGAGATGCAACTTATTTGTGATTCTTCTGAAAGCTCTGGTGAAATAACTGCAGCTTTGAGAACAGCAACTGTGCTGAAAACATTAATTTACATAAACAGTGAAAACATTTTCTTCATCAAGAAGGAAGCATCAATTTCAACCTGTTTGGATCATATAAAAGGCTTTGCCTCTGGTCAGCCTCGCATGCTGAGATGTTTCAATGATGTCACAGTGGGAATAACTGTGAATAGCGTGGAGAGGGTGCTTGGAACACAGGCACAAACCAGAGGCAAAGAGACACAGCTGGGAAGTTTGCATGGAGTGTGAACCTGCATCTCTGTGACGGTTTAGCGGTAGAAGCTGGGATGCCTGTAAAGATGCATGCACTCCGATTGTGGTGCAGTGCATTGCACCAAGAAGCAATCACTGTGCCCTGGGTGGATGTAAGAAGTTATTGTTGCGCATCAAGCGCAGCTGGGAAGTCATAATGGTGTATCTACTGCAGCTAAGAAGTCATCATGGTGTACCCAGTGCAGCTAAGGAGCAGGCGTGATGCACTAAATTCAACTAAGAAGAACTCACAAGCACCAAGTGCAGCTAAGTGGAAATTGAAGGGAACTAAGTTTAGCTAATAAGAGATTGTTGCTTACCAAGTGCTGCTAAGAAGTGATTATGGTGTATCGACTCCGCTAAGAAGTCATCGTGGTGTACTCAGTGCAACTAAGGAGCAATCGTGATGCACCAAAATCAACTAAGAAGAAATCCGAAGCACCAAGTGCAACTAAGAAGTGATTATGGTGTATTGACTCAGCAAAGAATTCATTAAGGTGCCTCAAGCGCGGAAGCTAAGAAGCAATCACGGCTCACTAAGGGCAGCTAAGCTAAGCAGCAATCGTGGTACACCAAGCGCAGCTAGCAAGCCATCAGGGTGCACTGAGTGTAGCTAAGAAACAATCATGGTGCACTGAATGCAGCCAAGCAATCGTGATACACACAGACCAGTCATGACACTATAATGGTGTACTGTATAGCTAGAAGGCACACTTGGAACTGGGAAGATCTTGTAGACAGTGCTAATAAGGTTCTGGAAGACTGGCTTTATTGAAGTAATGTGTGAGTGACTGTACAATTTATTGATGAGGGAGCACATCTTTACTCACTGTCAAAATCAGCAACTGCACCAGTATCTGGTGGACTCTGATCCGACCTCTCCCCAAGAATTGGGAAAGAAGGCAGACAATGGGGTCCACACCAGGGTGAAGCAGAAATCTCATGGTGGTGGTGACCGGAAGAAGCAAGTTGCTTCTAAGGCCCAAGAGAAGGGTGAGGAGAAAGGTAAAGACAAGAAAGAGTCTTCACAAGTTCCCCACAAATCTTCCTCTGTGGGTGAGTCCCAAACCTCTTATTCTTCCAACAAAAAACCTTGGTGTAGGGAAAAGGGCCATAGGGCAAAGCATGCCAATTGCTCAAAGTCTAACATCAAGGGCGTTACTACTACTGCTCTTAAAGCACCTGGCACCTCTAGCATTATCACAACTGGCAGTAGTTCCCCCAAGGGATTAGTTAAGTTAACCTTGGGTACTGAAGTGCGTTCTGGCCTAGTCAGGACAACCACTCAGGCTGTTGTGGTCTGTGATGATTGCATGGAACTTGACACCTTACTTGTAAGTCCCACTAACTAGGGCAAGTACATACAACAGCTGCTCATCAAATGGTCAGGAAGCTGTAGCTTACAGGGACACAGGGCCAGTGTCACTATGGTGACAGAGACACTTGTGTTGCCTGAACAGATCCTATTTGGACAGGTAGACTAAGTGACCAATCCTAGAAATGTCAGGACAGATCATTTCTTGGCAGTTGTTAATCTCATCTGGGGAGTGGAAACTGGCCCAAAGAGAGTTGTGGTTTCCCCAGACCTACCTGTGGACGGTCTGCTGGGCAAGGACTTTGAGACTTCAGCCTGGTCTGAAGTGGAGATCAGGACATATACAGAGATGATGGGCATTTCAGCCACTGCCTTTGCAGTCACTTGGGCTCAGGCCATGAGACTAGGCATAGAGGGAACCCTGAATCCTAAAAGAAAGGATCAGTCAGCTCCTGAGAGAAGGAGCAGGAAGTTTAAGGATTTATCCTCCTCCCAGACTCCCAGTGACGATCAGTCTCCTGAGGGAGATGACCTCAGTCCCTGTGAAGGAACTGTGCCAGAGGACTTAGGTCTGACTCAGCAGAGTTCTTGGGGGCAGAGGGCGCTTCCAGGGCAGACTTTAGTCTGAAGCAGAAAACCTGCCCCTCTTTTGAATAACTCAGACAGCAAGCTGCTGCTGCTGAGGAGGCAGGGAATGTCAATGGCTCCCATACAGTGTATTGGGAAGATGGGCTCCTATTATCTGAAAGTACAGACCCAAAGCCTGGTGCCACCAGGAGGTTGATCATACCTCAGACATCCTGGTGTTTTCTATTGACCCTGCACATGACATTCGCCTTGCAGGGCATTTTGGGTGAAGCAAGACTTGGGGCAGGCTTGTCCCTCACTTTCACTGGCCCCACATGTCTGAAGACACCAAGGAGTTTTGTCACTCCTGTATCACCTGCCAAGCCAGTGGTAAGTCAGGATGCACTACAATGGCCCCCTGAATCCCACTACCAGTGGTTGGGGTTCCCTTTGAGAAGGTAGGGATAGACATTGCAGATCCCTTAATCCCTCCAATAGCATCTGGGCATTGTTACATACTAGTGGTGGTAGGCCATGCCTTTAGGCATCCTGGAGCTATTTCCCTTAGGCCACTACAGCTCCTGTGGTGGCTGGGGCCCTCCTGGGAATATTTCATTAGTTGGGTTTCCTAAGGAGGTCTTGTCAGTCAGAGGCACTAACTTCATGTCTTGCTACATCACTGCTATATAGAAAGAGTGTGATAAAACGCGTTACATTGCAAGTAACAGACTATCAGCCAGATTCATCAAAGGAAATTCGGCTCGCAAAGTGCCAGATTCTGAGAATCTGGCCCTTTGCGAGCGCTATTTTTGCATTTGGAATTCATCATCCCAAATGCAAAAATCGCAATTATAGAAATCGCTAAATTGCGATGAATTGCATTTAAGGAATCTCAATTTGAGATTCCTTAAATGCAATTCATGAACTATTTATTAATTGCGAATTCGCAATCTGGGTCAGCTATTTACAGCGAAGTCTAACTACGTGGTAAATAGCGAAAACTTAGAAAAATGCACTTTAGTGCATTTTTAAGTTGTATGTTACACACGCACGTCCTTTGGACATGTGTGTGCGCAACACCAGTGTACATTACCATTTCAGGGGTGCTACTTGGTACCCTTGAAATCGCTTCCTTATTTGCGATTCGCTATCTGCTAATCGCAAATAAGGAATGACTCCCCATTCATTCCTATGGACCTTTAGGATTAATTTCCCCCCAGATAGACCGGTGATTATATTATTCTGGACTGCTGTTTCACACATAATATGCATAGTGAAATGTAATGAAGCCTGGCGATTCATTTTGATGCAATGTGTTGTTCAAATCCACTACACAAAGGGCCATATTATCAAGAACGGCGATAACATTATCGCAGCTTTAGCGGCAGGAAAATGCCGCTAACGCTGCAATAAAGGGCTTGATATATGCACTTGTGAATTCCCATAGAAGCCCGGGTTTGATGTCCTTCACACTAGAACTTTGGCTTCTATGGGAATTCACAAGGACATATTATCAAGCCCCTTATCGCCCCTTTAGCTGCAGTTTCCTGCCGCTAAAGCGGCGATAATGTTATCGCCGTTTTTGATAATATGGCCCTATG
Organism: Lissotriton vulgaris; assembly: GCF_964263255.1. Taxonomy (NCBI): domain Eukaryota; kingdom Metazoa; phylum Chordata; class Amphibia; order Caudata; family Salamandridae; genus Lissotriton; species Lissotriton vulgaris. Next base: position 243,522 of record NW_028244487.1, read on the forward strand.
TGTTTTATAAACATTACGGCATCTCACAAGTTTACCAGCTATATTTCTCCACACTTAGGGGGTTATTATGATTGCGGATTTTCCGCATCCTCTGGGCCGGCAGAAGCCACCGCCGGCCCGGAGGATGCGGAAAATCCGCAGCGGACCCACCAAAGACCCACCGCCACATTAGGATGGCTGGTGGGTCCTGGTTTCCGTCCGCAGCTTTTCCGCCGCGGCTGGCTTACAACCGCGGTGGAAAAGCTCTAATATGGTGACGGTGTCTGTCAGACACCGTCCTCCATATTAGGATGGCCTGTTTCAGATGCTTTTCCGCGGCGGGTTTTCCGCCGTGGAAAAGCATGTGCAACTTCACTGCGGGGCCCTTTGCAGGCCCCCTAGGTGAAGGGAGGGGAGGGTGCACATGGGGGGTACCTATGGTACCCCCCTGCATTTGTATGCGGAAAGCGGCAGGCACCGCGCGGTGCCTGCTTCTTTCTGCATACAAATGCAACACCTGCATTTTTAACATTGCCGCGGGTGCAGCTTGAAGCCGCACCCGCCGCAATGTTAAAAATAGAGGATGTGACCGCCCGGGTGGCGGTCACATCCTAATTGCACAGGAGGGAACTCCGCATGCCATGCGGAGGTTCCCTCCTGCTCTGGGGTCACGGACGGACGCAAGTCCGTCCGCGATCCTAATGAGGCCCTTAATGTCAGGAGTAAGCTTTTCACATTTGTAGAAATGTCTTTCATCTATACGTTTTTAAGGTGCAACAGTACTTCTTTCATGTCTATTAGGGTCTTTAAATGGGAAAGAGCTATATATACCTTTAAGATACAGGGTGCCAATCAGATTGATAAAGGCTTCTGTGAAGCCTAAACGCATCTCTTTAATCATGGGGTCATGTGAGACCTTTGAGTACGTGCCTTCTATTTCACAATTGAGAAATAAAAAGTACTACAGAAAATTGGACCAAAATCCAACGAAAATCTTTAAAGCAAATCTAGATAAAAAAAATTCTTGAATGGCAGCAAGATAACTTGACTGACAACGATGAATGTAAGTTTCTAATGACTGAACACCCTGTAACCGCCACAATTTATTTTCTACCAAAAGTGCATAAGAACCCACTTAAACCACCAGGGAGGCCGATTGTATCAGCTAAAGGCTCGCTCATGGAACCAGTGGCCAATTATATTGATTTTTTTCTTATGCCTTTTGTTTTGAATTTAAGTTCATATTTGCGTGACACGACTGATCTACTCAAACATCTCCAAGAGCTCCCATGGCAATCGAGCTACATGTTAATCACGATGGACGTGATTTCACTATACACAAACATTGACCACAAGATTGGATTATTGGCCTGTGCTTCTTTTCTAAAAGAAAGAAACATCCAAATCAAAAAACGCAACCAGATGCTAGTGGATATGATAGAGATGTGCCTCACCCAGAACATCTTTCTGTTTGGCGAAGAAATTTTTCAACAAATCAAAGGATGCGCAATGGGCTTCTCCTTTAGCCAGGCATTTGCATGTCTCACCAGGGGCTGGTGGGAACAACAAGTGGCTTGGCACCCTGACAATGACCAACATGTCAACAAAATAGCAAAATGGATGAGATACATCGACAATCTCCTAATAGTGTAGGATGGGTCGGCCCAGGAATTTGAAACATATTTTGAAATCTTGAATTCGACGGACACAAATTTAAGATTCACATATAATATCAGTCGTGACAAAGCAACATTCTTGGACACAGAGATCTATATCAACAACAACAAGATAGAAACCACACTACACAGAAAGGAGACGTCTACTAATTCAACGCTACATGCCGACAGTTTCCACAAACCAACAGTGAAGGACAACATCCCATATGGCGAATTCTTAAGGCTAAGACATATCTGTTTGGAGGAACACGAGTGGAAAAGGAACAGTTGCGAAATGGCAATGAGATTCAAACAACGAGGCTATAAACAAGGAGTAATCAAAAAATTTTGGGAACGAGCCAATGAAAAGAAAAGAGAGGACACCTTACAAATAAAACCAAAATGCAAGGACATCTCAGAATCAGAAAAACCACATGTAAGACTCATCATAAATCACACAAGAGAATCCAAAAAGATTGTTGGGTTTTTAAGAAAGAATTGGAAATTGTTACACCTAGATGAAACTACTGGGAAAATAGTGGGCAAACATCCAGAGGTCACTTTCAGACGTGCCACAAATTTGAGAGGCAAACTGGTGCACAGCCATCATCAAGACCCAGAGAAAAAGAAGAAGGGCATCCAGTGGCTAAAAACTAAAGGTTTGTTGAAATGTCAACAGTGTAAAGTATGTCAGATTGCACTTAACAAAACAGAAGTAACTTTACCAAACAACAAATCCTGGACAATCAAACAATTGATAAATTGCAAGACTGACTTTGTTGTATATGTGATCGAATGTCCCTGTGCTTTAAAATATATCGGCAGCTCAAAAAATGAATTGAAAAAAAGAATTCTTGAACATGTTAGAGCAACGGTAAATAAGGATAGAGGGAATGCCGTTGCGAAACACATGGAAGCAATGCACAATGGGGATTGGAAACTCTTAAAATTCTATGCCTTAGAGACAATTATCCCTCATGAGAGAGGTGGCGACAGAGAGCGAAAATTGAGATGCAGGGAATCACGTCAAATTTTGAACTTTCGAACTTTACACCCAAATGGTCTGAATCAAAGTGGGGAACTGTATATACATTTGTAGCAACGGAGATCCTTAAAAAATGAACAATGCGTTATGTTGTAAATAGTTGAACGAAGAGCTGAACATATTAATCCTTCCTTGGTTCGTCATTATGAACACATGATAAAAGCTGAGAAGCAGTGGGGGCCCTACATAATGACACGATACAAAACAGATATCCATACACATATCAAAATTCTATCAAAGGATAAATCAACACAATGAGATAATTAGACCTAAATCAAAATTACAACCCACTGGAGGGCGTGAACATCACAACAACCACAAAACATAAAATAGCCCACTGGGGGGGCGAGCAACAAACCATTAGACGCAAACACCATACAACGAATAAAGAGCAATACCGATCGTGTGTTTATGGATAACCCAATTAAATAATATACGGGTATCCATTGTCTAAAAATAATGAGGATGATTAATCTGACATTGGGAGTTAGTGTTGTAGATAAAGTTCACTCAACCCTATAAATTAATTAATACTTAAATGTAAACAATGCGGGTCTGTTAATACAGAAATCTAATACACATGGGAATTAACAATGGAATGCAAACAGAACTTGCTGATTGTCATAATGTGTAGACGTTTTAACGTTGTTGTGTGTACAGAATGTAACAATTGAACTACAAACCCCACTGTTCTTAGCAATTAACAACAGGAATTGACTTGAGAAATCACGTGTTTTTGTAAATCACTTCTTATTGGAGGATTTGTGCAAGAGTAAATATCCACCGTGAGCAAGCCGCCGGTTTGGTGGCGAAACGCGTCGGTATTTATATGATGCTGGAAATTGCGAATGATTAAAACTTAACAACAGCAGATCCTGCGAGTGTGTATTCATTCCTGAGAAGGAGGTGTGTTTATAGAATTCGGGGGGGCTTTGCCGAGGAATACAGCACCGGTCCTAGAAGCGCCAGGGGTCGACAAGGACGAGCCAAGTTGATGGAATATATATATATATATATATATATATATATATATATATATATATATACACACATATATTAAGATTCACAACTCTGCCACAGAGAAACGGAGACGCACTCTCCTTCCAAGCATATTTAATTCTGTCAAGCAGCAATCCGGGTAAGAAATAATCAATGCAGGCCCAACGCGTTTCAAACAACACAGTCCTTGATCACGGGCCATTTTTAAAACACTGCGGAGGTGCCGTGCTTTATAGTCCTTCATTAGCATATCTTGCTCATGTGAGCGTCGTGATGCCTTCTGGGACCACGAGTCTGCTGCAGGAATATCACTTTCGATCATTCTAAAATAGAAAAATTGAGGGGCATATTATCAAGGGGGTTTATCTAAGAAAGCGGAGATAAAATTATCTCCCTATTACCAAACTGTCGCTAACACCAGTTAGTGACAGCTAATAGGAGATAGCGACCATCTCGGGTCCCGCTTTGCATGTCAGTGATATTTATCACTAATGACATGCAAAGTGGGCGTGCCAAGATGTTAGCTACTGGAAACAGTCCCTAACATCGCTATCTCCGATTACCAACTTTTGGAGATATTTGCGCTAAGCGCGAATATCTCCAAAAGCTAACACCTGCCCTGAGCAGTTCTTAGCCATGTTATCCAATGGGAGGTGGATAACATGGCTAAGAGCATTAGCTCGGTAATGCATGAATATCGCTGACTTTTCAGCGATATTCATGCATTGCGGCCGTTTTTTATCGCATTTGCGATAAACCTTGCTAATAGCAAGGTTTATCTGCGATAAAAATCGCCGATGTGCGGCGATAATTTTTGTCTCTAAACAAGTTAGAGACAAAAATTATCGCTAGTTGTTGGTAATATGTCCCTATATTTTTCTATTTTAGAATGATCGAAAGTGGTCCCAGAAGGCATCACGACGCTCACATGAGCAAGATATGCTAATGAAGGGCTATAAAGCGCGGCACCTCCGCAGTGTTTTAAAAATGGCCCGTGATCAAGGACTGTGTTGTTTGAAACACGTTGGGCTTGCATTGATTATTTCTTACCCGGATTGCTGCTTGACAGAATTAAATATGCTTGGAAGGAGAGTGCGTCTCCGTTTCTCTGTGGCAGAGTTGTGAATCTTAATTTGTTCGGTCGCCAGCCGGGAGACAGCACCATCGCAGAATGTAGCGACTACACGGGGCATGGAAATGAGCCTCTGGATGTATTCTTCAGCAATTCTGTCATTGCAGAGACAATTTGGGTAAATATGCCTATGGACTAAGGCACTATGGGGCATATTATCAAGGGGGTTTATCTCCGCTTTTTTGGCTTTAAAAGCCAAGAAAGCGGAGATAAAATTATCTCCCTATTACCTAGCTGTCGCTAACACCAGTTAGCGACAGCTAGTAGGAGATAGCGACCATCTTGGGCCCCACTTTGCATGTCAGTGATATTTATCACTAATGACATGCAAAGTGGGCGTGCCAAGATGTTAGCGACTGGAAACAGTCGCTAACATCGCTATCTCCTATTACCAACTTTTGGAGATATTCGCGCTAAGCGCGAATATCTCCAAAAGCTAACACCTGTCCTGAGCAGTTCTTAGCCATGTTATCCAATGGGAGGTGGATAACATGGCTAAGAGCATTAGCTCGGTAATGCATGAATATCGCGGACTTTTCAGCGATATTCATGCATTGCGGGCGATTTTTATCGCATTTGCGATAAACCTTGGTAATACCAAGGTTTATCTGCGATAAAAATCGCCGCAGCTCAGTAGTAAATGTTTGTCTCTAACCAAGCAATAGCAATAATTATCGCTATTGCTTGGTAATATGCCCCTATATTTTTCTATTTTAGAATGATCGAAAGTGATATTCCTGCCGCAGACTCGTGATCCCAGAAGGCATCACGACGCTCACATGAGCAAGATATGCTAATGAAGGACTATAAAGCGCGGCACCTCCGCAGTGTTTTAAAAATGGCCCGTGATCAAGGACTGTGTTGTTTGAAACGCGTTGGGCCTGCATTGATTATTTCTTACCCGGATTCCTGCTTGACAGAATTAAATATGCTTGGAAGGAGAGTGCGTCTCCGTTTCTCTGAGGCAGAGTTGTGAATCTTAATATATATATTAAGCATGGGCGAATTTTGTGAATTCGCGATCTGCGAATTTGCGGATTTGCGTATTCGCGATCCGCAAAATTCGCGAATTTGCGGATTTTTGTTTTTTTTGCGTGTTCGCGGGGTTTTTTGCGTGTTCGCTGGGCTTTTTGCGTCTTCGCGAGCCGGTTGCATAGCGAAGTTACCAATGCAGTCGTTTATGGGAGAGGGAGAGAGAGATAGATAGATAGATAGATAGATAGATAGATAGATAGATAGATAGATAGATAGAGAGAAAAAGAGAGGGAAAGAGAGAGGGAGAGAGAGAACGAGAGAAAGAAAGAGAGGCCGGATCTCTGAAGGGCCAGATTCCTGAGTTGCCCCTAAAAAACATACAGCTTTTTATTTTTAGCAAAATGCATATGAAAATTGTGCTGTAAAGGTCTCTTTTAGTTTAACCCCTCCTGACAACTCAAAATGGGTGTATTTGCCATCCTCTCCCTTCTTCCTGTTTTTTATATCTGTAAGTGCTTCCTGATGAGGTTTAATTCCTTGGACAGGTGCCTCGTTGCCTACTTGTAACTATTCTCTGAACCTGCTTCAAGGGTCAGAGCAGGGTCAGAGAATAGTTGCAAGTAGGCAACGAGGCGCCAGGAAGCAATTAGCAGCAGGTGTCCAAGTTGAAGTTAATTTGTTTGTAACCCTTTTGTAAAAGGTTACAAAGAAATTAGGTTCAACTTTTGCACCTGCTGCTGTAACCCTTGCTTGGCTGAAAATTCGTCCCCGCTGATTCGCGGATCTTACCACGAGATTCGCGGATCGCGAAATTGCGGAAAATCCGCAAATTCGCCCGCAAAACGGATTTTACGCTCACCCTTAATATATATATATATATATATATATATATATATATATATATATATTAACTACTGGCGGTCGCCAGTAGGTAGTTATAGTTAGGACCTAGTTTCCAACATTCTATTTGGAATAACTTTGGCGCCGGTTGATGAATCTTCACAACATTCTCCAAGAAGATGGTTTGCTTCGCTCCGCTCCTTCCCTGGAAGTTTGGGGGTGATTCGTGTAGCGGGGGTAGAGATAAATGGGGGTCCCAAAACATGTTTTCCCCATGCAATTTTCCATAGGGACCTTTAAGACGCGCTACAGCCCGAACTGCTGAACGGAATTACACCAAATTTGGCAGAGAGGTAGAGTTTGGTTCACAGATGTTGCTTTTTGTTAAATGGCGTAAATCCGTGCAGTAGTTCCTGAGAAAATCAAAAGTAAAATCATAGATATATCTATAGATGAAGTACTGTCTGAGGATTATACGCGTACCCTTACGAGCACGAGCTGCATGCTAATTGGCTGTCAACTGTTTGTCAACACTCCAAACCAGGAAGTGTAGGCAGCCATCTTGTGTCTCGGTAGAACTGATTCAGAAAAGGGGGTGGTGATGGACAGAGTATCTGTATTAAGCAGAACACTCCTACCCAGTCAACAGATCAGGGCTTGATCCATCACCGTTTTTTAGCTCACTGCACCATCCCAGCTCAGAACCTGGCTACATGCAAATTAGTCTGTCCCTGGCCCAGTGCACCATGGGAACAGGGCAGACCAAACTACCAAGGCAATTCTTTTACTGGAAAGGAAACAAGCTTCCGGGGACCGGTTTCTGGCATTACAGCCATCTTCGGCCCGGCTTGCTTGAATCCTGATGGTGCAGTGAGCAAGGGACTCATGTCTGAGCATACCCTTCCACACTTATGGTGGACAAAACGATTCAGAAAAGGGGGTGGTGATGGACAGAGTATCTGTATTAAGCAGAACACTCCTACCCAGTCAACAGATCAGGGCTTGATCCATCACCGTTTTTTAGCTCACTGCACCATCCCAGCTCAGAACCTGGCTACATGCAAACTAGTCTTTCCCTGGCCCAGTGCATCATGGGAACAGGGCAGACCAAACTACCAAGCCAATTCTTTTACTGGAAAGGAAACAAGCTTCCGGGGACCGGTTTCTGGCATTATAGCCGTCTTCGGCCCGGCTTGCTTGAATCCTGATGGTGCAGTGAGCAAGGGACTCATGTCTGAGCATACCCTTCCACGCTTATGGTGGACAAAACGATTCAAAAAAGGGGGTGGTGATGGACAGAGTTTCTCAGACACTCTGTTCATCACCACCCCCCTTTCTGAATTGGTAGAACCGAGGCACAAGAAAACTGAAAAACAAGTGCTCAAAAGACGCAAAGGGGGCAGGGTAGAAACACCCTGACCCCCTAGGCCTGCTTAGGGGGTCCCACAAGGACCCCAAGGCCTAAACATTTTTTTTTTAAATAGCGTGATGCGCGTATGATACGCGTATGGCGTGGAAAAGAAAAGAAAACCTGAAGCCCTCTTTAGTGCTAATTAGCCCCCAGAGGAGCCAAGTTTGTTTAAATATATGTGCGGCGGGGGCTCCTGGCCGCTGCAGTAAATGTAAATGTATATGTGTGGAGGGATCTTAGGTTCCCCCAGCCCCGGGGACCCTCAGTCCCCAGGGCTTCAAAACATTATTTGAGGGGGGGCTCTCAGGTCCCTTTAGCCCCGGGAAGCGCCACCCT